>NC_057744.1:40601258-40621927 GCF_004010195.1 Chiloscyllium plagiosum | reverse complement strand
GGAGCAGATACAGCGGAGGCGGAGGAATTGGGAATACGGGATGGCATTTTTGCAAGAGATAGGGTGGGAAGAGGTGTAATCCAGTCAGCTGTGGGAGTCGGTGGGTTTGTAAAAAATGTCAGTGTCACGTTGGTCGTCACTAATGGAGATGGAGAAGTCCAGGAAGGGGAGGAAGGTGTCAGAGATGGTCCAGGTAAATTTAAGGTCAGGGTGGAATGTGTTGGTGAAGTTGATGAATTGCTCAACCTCCTCGCGGGAGCACGAGGTGGCGCCGATGCAGTCATCAATGTAGTGGAGGAAGAGGTGGGGAGTGGTGCTGGTTTAATTACGGAAGATGGAACATTCTACATAGCTGACATAGCTAGGGCCCATACGTGTGCCCATGGCTACCCCATTGGTCTGGAGGAAGTGGAAGGATTCGAAGGAGAAATTGTTAAAGGTGAGCACCAGTTCAATCAAACGAATGAGAGTGTCAGTGGAAGGGTACTGTTGGGGACGTCGGGAGAGGAAGAAACAGAGGGCTTGGAGGCCCTGGTCATGGTGGGAGGAGGTGTCGAGGGATCGGATGTCCATGGTGAAGATGAGGCGTTAGGGGCCGGGGTACAGTGCAGTAGGAGGCCATTCAGCCCTTTGTGTGTGCAAGAGCAGTCGGCCTTATAATCTATTGTAAAACCAATGAACATTTGTTAACACCTGCTCTGAGAGGAACAGAATTAACATTTCAGCTTTCATTAGAGCTTTTAAAAGTTGGAGATGTGACAGGTTTAAGCAAGGAAAGGGGAAGTAGGAAAGATAAAACATACGGTTTTTTTGAGGGCGAAAACTGGAGAGATTGAATGGTAGGAGAGATGATGGTGGAGGCAAAAAAGGGGATGGTAATAAGGGAGATCGCAAGAGATAGGTCTAGAGAAGAGGGATATCAGAAGAGCACAAGGGAATGCACGTAGTTCCTGGGGCAAACAGCACTGTCAGCATATTATGGTCTGAATGCTTCCTACTATGATAACCCCAGGGACATACTCCATGTACAGTGTGTTATTGTTTAGACAGAGGTTTATTGACAACACTAACTATTTACACTGTGTGTAAGTCTGAGATCAGAAGCAACTCGTTCCAACTTTTCTGCATTAGCTGTGTGGCATGTGACAAGTTGTCAAATGTTAAACATCTTGTTAAATTATGGCTTAATTGTCCTCATTAATATTCAGCTCTCTATCTTATCAGGACGGTCACTCCTGTAGCTCCACAGTCCAGGATGTGGCTCATAGTCAGTCCTGTGGCCCCACAGTCCGGGGAGTGGTTCACGGTCAGTCCTGTGGTTCCACAGTCCGGGGAGTGGCTCACGGTCAGTCCTGTGGTTCCACAGTCCGGGGAGTGGCTCACGGTCAGTCCTGTGGCCCCACGGTCCGGGGAGTGGCTCACGGTCAGTCCTGTGGCCCCACAGTCCGGGGAGTGGCTCACGGTCAGTCCTGTGGCTCCACAGTCCGGGGAGTGGCTCACGGTCAGTCCTGTGGCTCCACAGTCCGGGGAGTGGCTCACGGTCAGTCCTGTGGCTCCACAGTCCGGGGAGTGGCTCACAGTCAGTCCTGTGGTCCCACAGTCCGGGGAGTGGCTCACGATCAGTCCTTTGGCCCCAAAGTCCGGGGAGTGGCTCATGATCAGTCCTGTGGCCCCACAGTCCGGGGAGTGGCTCACGGTCAGCCCTGTGGCCCCACGGTCCGGGGAGTGGCTCACGGTCAGTCCTGTGGTTCCACAGTCCGGAGAGTGGCTCATGATCAGTCCTTTGGCCCCAAAGTCCGGGGAGTGGGTCACGGTCAGTCCTTTGGCCCCACAGTCTGGGGAGTGGCTCACGGTCAGTCCTGTGGCCCCACAGTCCGGGGAGTGGCTCACGGTCAGTCCTGTGACCCCACAGTCCGGGGAGTGGCTCACGGTCAGTCCTTTGGCCCCACAGTCTGGGAAGTGGCTCACGGTCAGTCCTTTGGCCCCACAGTTTGGGGAGTGGCTCACGGTCAGCCCTGTGGCTCCACAGTCCGGGGAGTGGCTCACAGTCAGTCCTTTGGCCCCACAGTCTGGGAAGTGGCTCACGGTCAGTCCTGTGGCCCCACAGTCCGGGGAGTGGCTCACGGTCAGTCCTGTGGCTCCACAGTCCGGGGAGTGGCTCACGGTCAGTCCTGTGGCTCCACAGTCTGGGGAGTGACTCAGGGTCAGTCCTGTGGCTCCACAGTCCGGGGAGTGGCTCACGGTCAGCCCTGTGGCCCCACAGTCCGGGGAGTGGCTCACGGTCAGTCCTTTGGCCCCACAGTCTGGGGTGTGGCTCACGGTCAGTCCTGTGGTTCCACAGTCCGGGGTGTGGCTCACGGTCAGTCCTGTGGCTCCAAAGAGGCAAGTCCTGGGAGCAGAGTTAATGCAGTCAGGGCTCTGAGGACTTGTCATATGAGGCCTTCCAATGAAATTGCTCGAAGAGATGGGTCAAGGTCAGTCCATTGGGTCTGTCCAAGGATAAAGTGGGTGGGGCCAAAGACAGCCTTAGCCATGTGTCGCCAGGTCTGTCTTTGAGAGTGGAGGCCTCAGGCTGGGCGGTGGGGGGTGGGGAGGGGATGGGGTTTGGGGTGGGAATGACAATTGTGAAGGGGAGAGGAGCAACAGCATCTGAAAGGTGTCACCTGTGATAGCATGGATTGGGGGAGGGCAGAGTTTGTCCCAAGCTAGGGGCACACTGACCTTTGAGGGGGGAGCAGTATGTCACGCTGGCTGACATGGTCACCTCATGTGCCTGGGTTTGTTGGGAGATGGGAGCCAAGGTGCAGAAAGGAGCAGGTAGACAGATTGGCTGGGCCTGGGCGGTATCTAGCTGATGGGGTGAACGTGGAGAGATATCAGGAAGGTGATCGAGATGTTCTCGGGCCTTGCCCACACATTCAGAAGCCTGTTGCTGATGTGCACTCACTGTCACCTTCCATCGAGCTGGGAATGGAGAGTACACAATGGGGCAAGAAAATGGCCGTAAGCACAGCCACATTGGGTGGGGTGAGGGTCTCAAGCTGTGAGGGAGGGGGCTGTAGCACCATTCAATATGAGGGTCTTCAACATCACACACAGAACCATGTACTGGTCAGAACAAGATCCACAGGATCCCTCACCCCTGACCACCCACATGTATTTCCCCCTCTGTACTGCACTCCTCCCTGCCCCAGACACTGCTGAACAAGTCATTCACACCAATTTTCTTTGTACCAGGTATGATTCCAACCAGTGGAAAGTTTGCCCCTTGATGCTCATTAATTCTGGTTTTGCTACGGCTCCTCGATGCCATACTTGGTCAAATGCAGCCTTAATGTCAAGGGCTGTCACTCTCACCTCCCCTGAGTTCAGTAACTCAAGTCTTTAGTGTTCTTGCTGGAATGTTGTCAGGGCCCACAGCCTTTGCAGTACCCAGTGTCCCTAACCATTTCTTGTAATACTGGGGGCTACAGAAGGAGGCCAAGATGGAACATCCACTTGGCACTGATGATTGCTGTGATGTGCTGGGCTCTTCCATCATTGAGGATGGGGTTATTTGTGGAGCCTCCATCTCCTGTTATTTGTTTAATTGTCCACCACCATTCATAATTGGATGTGGCAGGACTGCGGAGCTTAGATCTGATCCATTGGTTATGGGATCACTTCGCTTTGTCTGTCACTTGCAGTGCGAGGTCTCCACCAGTTACCTGAGAATTGCAGAGACATACATTCAGAGTCGAGAGTGTGGTGCTGGGAAAGTACAGCAGGTCAGGCAGCATCCAAGGATCCAGCCTGGTGGGAAACTGCCCATGTTAGGTTCGAAAGGCGAGTGAAGAAAGCAGTAGTGATATCACAGGAAATCTGTAATCATTGGTGAATAAGTAACTGCTACTTGGAGCGGTCTTTAAATTGCTGTAAACTATGAAGATGTGTTATTTTAAAGAATATCTATATTTGGATGTAATTGACAAACATTGAGAATAATGAAAAGTCAGGGCCAGTATATTGAAGTAATCTTAACAATCCAAAGTAAAGTTAACAGAAGAGAAATGATTTTAAGATATGGCAGCTCAGCTTGGTTGAGTAGAATGTATATGGCTTGTAATATGTGGAAAGGAGAAAGTGAGGACTGCAGATGCTGGAGATCAGAGCTGAAAATGTGTTGCTGGAAAAGCGCAGCAGGTCAGGCAGCATCCAAGGAGCAGGAGAATCGACGTTTCGGGCATGAGCCCGAAGAAGGGCTCATGCCCAAAACGTCGATTCTCCTGCTCCTTGGATGCTGCCTGACCTGTAGCGCTTTTCCAGCAACACATTTTCAGCTCTAATATGTGGAAAGTCACGGATCCTATCAGTTTCCAAGGTGACCGGGAAATACTGTCAGGAAATTAGATTGTTATCTGTGAAAGAATCTGCAGGGGAGAAGGCTTGAGTGTAGTGCTATGGAGAGCTGATCTAGACAGGCTAAATGGCCTCCTACACTGTAATAATCCCAAGTTTTTTTTTATCCCAGACCCCTACTGTGCAATATTCTCCACACCACAATGAGGACATTAAGAGTATTACGATCCACAGCAGCCTCTTCCTACCCCATCACCGTCTTCATTTGCTCCTTTCTCTATCATGTTTATCCCATTTTTTTGTCGTGGCTTCTTGTTGTAGTAAATTCCACATCCTCACCACACTCTCTCATCTGATTATAAAGATTTCAGTCAACAGTCTTTGTGCTGGCTATGACTGAGGCAATGCTTTATTCAACTTCCTTTCTGCCTGGAATAATCCTAGTCTTCCTAATGACTTGATTCTCCCCGATGCCATCGAATTTAGCTTCACCCTCTTCCCTTTCTGATCGCAGTTCAGTGAGCTGTCTGCTTATTTTATTATGTCAATCCTTCAAAACGCTTGCTGTGTTGCCAAAATAAAGCTTCGTACACAGACATTTTATTAGCGTTTTGAGTGTCAGGTTTCAGGGTAATTAACACACTTAGAGTCTTGTTAAAATCCATTCTCTGTGAAGGAGATGTGACATTAAAACTGCAACTTGTTAGCATTGCTGCCTCACAGCGCCAGAGACCCGGGTTCAATTCCCGCCTCAGGCGACTGACTGTGTGGAGTTTGCACATTCTCCCGTGTCTGCGTGGGTTTCCTCCGGGTGCTCCGGTTTCCTCCCACAGTCCAAAAATGTGCAGGTCAGGTGAATTGGCCATGGTAAATTGCTCGTCGTGTTAGGAGAAGGGGTAAATAGGGGAATGGGTCTGGTTGGGTCGCGCTTTGGCGGGTCGGTGTGGACTTGTTGGGCCGAAGGGCCTGTTTCCACACTGTAAGTAATCTAATATAATCTAATCTAATCTTTCCACACAACAAGCAGGTAGACATAGATCTCTACACCCTCAGCTGGTTAAAGCCAGTGATACTGAAATAAGGCTTTTAAAAAAATTTTGGACATGTGAATAATGAGATTAGAGGTCAGCCCAGTATCTTCAAGGCAGGCATGATTTCCCATTCTCTCTGTGAATGATTATGGATAGATGGAGGGTTCAACTTTCTCCTGCACAGATCATCATTCCTTGATGCAAACTTTAGTTTTGCTTTATTCTTTCATGGAATGGAGGTGTCACTAGTACTGCCAGCACTTATTGCCTGTATTTGCCCTTGAATCGAGTGACTTGTTCAGTAATTTCCAAGGACAATTAAGAGCTGACCACACTGCTGTGGATCTGGAGTCACATCATTACACCTTGATTGCCTTCTTTTTCCAGTCAAGGTGACCTCTGGTAGGTACTGAAATAAGAGTGAGCTGAAAGATGGCAGAGGGTAGTGGTTGATGGGAAATATTCATCCTGGAGTTCAGTTACTAGTGGTATAATGCAAGGATGTGTTTTGAGTCCACTGCTGTTTGTCATTTTTATAAATGACTTGGATGAGTACGTAGAAGGATGGATTAGTAAATATGTCAATAGAGTTGTGGATAGTGATGAAGGATGTTGTAGGTTACAGAGGTACATAGATAAGCTGCAGAGCTGAGCTGAGAGGTGGCAAATAGAGTTTAATGCAGCAAAGTGTAAGGTGATTCACTTCAGAAGGACTAACAGGAATGCAGAGTACTGGTTGATGGTAAAATTCTTGGTACAAAGAACAAAGAACAAAAAACCTTATATCACATGAACTTTGGCACTCCAAGCTTGTGCTGATCCAGATCCTCTATCTGAATCTGCCACCTATTTTCTAAGGATCTGTATTTCTCTGCTCCCTGCCCATTCATGTATCTGTCTAGATACATCTTAAATGACGCTATTATTCCCACTCCTACCACCTCCACTGGCAATGTGATCCAGGCACCCACCACCCTCTGCATAAAGAACTTTCCACATATATCTCCCCAAAACTTTTCCCCTCTCACTTTGACTCGTGACCCCTGGTAATTGAGACCCCACTCTGGGAAAAAGATTCTTGCTATCCATCCTGTCTATACCTCTCATGATTTTGTAGGCCTTAATCAGGTCCCCTCTCAGATTAGGAAATAATCTGAGAGGGGACCTGAAAATAATCCTAATCTACTCAACTTCTCTTCATAGCTGGTGCCCTCCATACCAGGCAACATATTGGTGAACCTCCTCTGCACCCTCTCCAATCCATCCACATCCTTTTGGTCATGTAGCGACCAGAACTGTACGCAGTATTCCAGTTGTGGCTGAATCAAGTCTTACACAACTGTAACATGACCTGCCAACTCAATATCCTGTCCGATGAAGGAAAGCATGCCATATGCCTTCTTGATCACTCTACTGACTTACGTTGCCACCTTCAGGGAACAATGGACCTGAACACCCAAATCCTTGTATGTCAATTTTCTGCAGGACATTCCATTTACAGTATAGTTCACTCTTGAGTTGCATCTTCCAAAATGCATCAGTTCGCATTTGTCCCGATTGAACTCCATCTGACATTTCTCTGCCCAAGTCTCCAATTGATCGAGATTCTTCTGTATTCTCTGACAGTCCCCTTCACTATTTGTTACTCCACCAATCTTCATGTCATCTGCAAACTTGCTAATCAGGCCATCGATACCTCCAAATCATTTATATATATTGCAAACAACAGTGGTCCCAGCATGGATCCCTGTGAGACACCACTGGTCAGAGGTCTCCATTTTGAGAAGCTCCTTTCCACTACTACTCTCTGTCTCCTGTTACCCAACCAGTTCTCTATCCATCTAGCTGGACTCCATGCAACTAGGTCAACCACTAGAGTAATCAAACCTCTATCCCTAACCTCAACATCTGTCATATCCCTCTCCTCAGTCAATACTGATGCAAAGTACTCATTAAGAATATCACCCAATTGCTCTGACTCCATGCATAACTTTCCTCCTTTGTCCTTGATTGGGCCAACCCTTTGTCTCGTTACCCTCCTGCTCCTTATATATGAATAAAAGACTTTGGGATTTTCCTTAGCCCTGTTTGCTGAAGATATCTCATGACTCCTTTTAGCCCTCTTAATTCCTCGTTTCAGATTGGTCCTACATTCCCAATGTTCTTAATGAGTACTTTGCATCGGTATTCACCGAGGAGAGGGACATGATAGATGTTGAGGTTAGGGATAGATTTTTAATGAGGTGGAAGTGAGGACTGCAGATGCTGGAGATCAGAGTCAAGATTAGAGTGGTAATGGAAAAGCACAGCAGGTCAGGCAGCATCTGAGGAGCAGGAAAATCAAATTTTCGGGCAAAATCCCTCATTCCTGATGAAGGGTTTTTGCCTGAAACTTCGATTTTCCTGCTCCAGGGATGCTGCCTGTTCTGCTGGGCTTTTCCAGCACCACTCTGATCTTGACATAGATCTTCTTTAATTACTCTAGGTCAAGTTGACATAAGGAAGGAGGAAGTGTTGTGTATTCTAAAAGGCATTAAGGTAAACAAGTACCCAGGTCCAAAAGGGATCAATCCCAGGTTACTGAGGGAAGTGGGAGAGGAAATAGCTGGGGCTTTAAATGATATCTTTGTAGCATCCTTAAACACTGGGGAGGTCTCAGAGGATTGGAGAATTGCTAAGGTTGTCCCTTTGCTTAAGAAGAGTAGCAGGGATAATCCAGGTAATTATAGACCTGTAAGAGCCTGATGTTAGTGGTAGGGAAGCTGCAGGAGAAGATACTGAAGGATAGGATCATTTGAAAGAAAATGGTCTTATCAGTGATAGGAGACATGGTTTTGTGCAAGGAAGATCATGTCCTGCAAACCTAATAAAATTCTTTGAAGAGGTGGCAAAGTTGATTGATGGGGGAAGGGCTCTGGATGTCATATACATGGACTTTAGTAAGGCATTTGATAAGGTTCCCCATGGTAGCCTGATGGTGAATGTGAAGTCGCATGAGGTCCAGGGTGTACTAGCTAATTGGATAGAGAACTGGCTGGGCAACAGGAGACAGAGAGTAGTGGTGGGAGGGAGTTTCTCAAAATGGAGAACTGGGACCAGTGGTGTTCCACAGGGATCTGTACTGTTGTTTTTGAGATATATAAATGATTTGGAGGAAGATATCGGTTAACTGATTAGCAAGTATGCAGATGGCACTAAGATTGGAGGAGTAGCAAATAGTGAAAGGGACTGTCAGAGAATATGGAAAAGTACAGATAGATTGGAGAAATGGACAGAGAGATGGCAAATGGAGTTCAATCTGGGCAAATATGAGGTGATGCATTACACACGCACACACACACTCACACACACACACTTCTGCAGACACACACACAAACAAACACACTCCTACAGGCACACACACACACACTCTTCTGCAGACCCTCCCACACATATACTCCCACACTCACACACGCACTTTCTCAAAGACCTATAACCCTTTACACTCACACTTACAAACATACACACACTCTCTCACAGACACTCATAAGTCCCATCCCCAAACACACACACACACACATACACACACACACATTTGTGGGGTGAATTTGTACTTGCAGAATTACATTTTACTTTGCTCAAAAACCGTGTGAATCCATGTAAGATTCTGTAAATCCGTATTTTAGATTAGAATCAGTCTGACCATTGTGGCACAGACAGTCTTACACTGGGCACTTCACACCTTCAATACATTATCTGGGCTGACAGGACACCAATTGTTAAAGTTCACTTGAGAGTGTAACTTTTAAAAACGTTCTGCGATTTGCATATGAAAGAACTGAAACCAACATGGTCATTCTAAAAGATGAGAGACTTACCAAACAATCCAGGTCTTTTTCAATATATAATTTCAGTTACATCACACTGTAAACTTTTGCTATAAATTCTGTGTCTTATGATCTTATACTCTACAACTACTTGATGAAGGAGCAGTGCTCCGAAAGTAAACCTGTTGGACTATAATCTGATGTTGTGGGATTTTTAACTAAATGAGCCAGCAATTCTCCACTATTCCTCACAATTCACGATCCTTCCAAGTTTTGTATCATCTACAACTTCTGAAATTGTGTCCTGCAGCAAAGACAAAAGTGGAACTAGTCCAGGCAGGGACAGGAGGATTTATAATGGGAAATTGCAGGCAAGTTAAATAATGACATTGTGTCAGTCTGTACAGTGAGAGGTACAAAATATTACCAAAAATAATAAAGATTAGATTACTTACAGTGTGGAAACAGGCCCTTCGGCCAAACAAGTCCACACCGATCTGTCGAAGCGCAACCCACCCAAACCCATTCCCCTACACTCACCCCTGCCCCTATCACTACGGGCAATTTAGCATGGCCAATTCACCTAACCTGCACATTTCTGGACTTGTGGTAGGAAACCTGAGCACCCGGAGGAAACCCACGCAGACACGGGGAGAATGTGCAAACTCCACACAGTCAGTCGCCTGAGGCAGGAATTGAACCCAGGGATCTCTGGCATTGTGAGTCAGCAGTGCTAACCACTGTGCCACCGTGCTGCCCATTTTAAAGCCTACTGCACCTGGCATTCCCAGGCAGTCTCCCATCCAAGTACTAACCAGGCCTGAGTCTGCTTAGCTTCTGAGATCAGACAAGATCAGGCGTTTTCAGACTAGTATGGCCGTAGGGTCTGAGGGTCTGGTGAGAATGAGGGATTGAAAGAAATTATATTTGTATCAAAAATAGTAGGATTGGAAGCTGACAAATCCTGGGCCCAAAATGTCTACATCCCACAGCGTTAAGTCGAAATTGGCAACTATCTTTCAAAATTCTACTGATTTGAGAAAATTACAGGAGAGTGCAAGGTTTCAAATGGAATCCCACTATTTAACAAAGAAGAGAGAGAGAACACACCTTACGTTAGTCATAGGGAAAATATTGTAATCTAATCAAAAGGATATGTTAACCAGACACTTAGAATTATGCAGAGTTAACATGGAGTTATGCAAAGAAAATTATATTTGACAAGTGTGTTGGAGTTTTATGAGGTTGTTATTGGTAGAGCTGAAAAATGTGTTGCTGGAAAAGCGCAGTAGGTCAGGCAGCATCCAAGGAGCAGGAGAATCGATGTTTCAGGCATAAGCCCTTCTTCCAGCTTTTCCAGCAACACATTTTTCAGCTCTGATCTCCAGCATCTGCAGTCCTCACTTTCTCCCTGTTATTGGTAGAGTCAATACAGGGGAATTAGTAGTGTTATGTATTTGGATTTTCTGAAGGTTTTTGTAGGGTTCCACACAGGAGATAAGTAAAAGCAAATTAAAAAACATGGATTGGGTTGCGATCTGCAAACTAACTGTTCATTGGTCTTTCTAAATCACAATGCACATTAGAAACAGCAAAGAATCCAGAGCTGAACCCTGTGGTGCACTCCTGGCCACAGTCTTCCAGTCACAACTCACCGCTCTTTCACCTTCGCCCTCTGCCTCGGGCCGCTAAGCCGATTTTGGATCCAATTGTCCTGAATTCCATGCGCTGTTAGCTCCTTAACCTCAGTCTGCTGAGTTAGACATTGTCAAAAGTTTTACTGAAGACTACATCAACTACACTACACTCGTCGACACATCTAGTCACCTCCTCAAAAGTGGCAATCAAATTTGTTAGACATAATGTCCCCTTGACAATCCATGATGACTATCCTTGATTAATCCTTGCCTCTTCAAATGGGGATTTCATTCTGTTGCTCATAATTATTTCCAATAGTTTCCCTGCAACTAATGTAAGATTCACTGGCCTATAATTCCCTGGTTTTATCACCTTTCTTGAATATAATATTACATTATATATCTCCTGTGGTCAGAGAGGACTTAAAAATTAATGTTGAGTCTCCTCCCCTGCCTCCAACAGTAGCCTGGGATACATATCATCTGGTCAGTAGCATGTATCAAGAAAGGCACAGGTTCCAACACTGAGGTCCTCTTCCACAGATCTTCCTCCAGTTTGAAAAGCATCCGTTTACAACTCCGCTCTATTGATGTTGAGAGTGTGATGCTGGAAACCTCCTCTTTATTCCCTGTCACTCAGCCAATTCTGTATCCATACTGCTACACTTCCTTTTATTCCATGAGCTCTAACTTTGCCCACAAGTCTGTTGTGCAACACTGTATCAAATATCTTTTGCAAATCCACATACACAACATTACAGCATTGCCTTAATCTTTATTACTTCTTCACAAAACTCCAAGTAAATGGGACAGGATTTTCCCAGAAGAAATTCACTCTAGATTTACTTAATAAGCCCGCATTTGTTTGCATAACTTTTTTTTGATCCAAACTATTGTTTCTGGAAATTTCCACACTGCCAATGATTGGCCTGTAGCTGCTCGGCTTACTTTTACCTCTGTTTTTGAATGAGGCATAATATTTGCAATCTTCCAGTCCCCTGGCACCACCCCGAGTCCAAGGAAGACTGAAAAAGTTATGACCAGAAATTGTAAGCAGTTTTGATTTTGCCAGTTTGTCTATCTTCAAGCAGTGATATAAAGTCCAATATTCAAGCCCAAACACTGGGTATTTGCAGCACAATACATTTGGTATTATGATCAAGTACCCATATGTGCAATTAGGAGCAGGAGTAGGCCATTAGCCCACTTACCCTGCTCTGTCATTCAATGAGAGCATAGTGGATGTGATTGTAACCTTATCTCCACATTCCTGCCTACCCCAATAGCCATTGATTCCTGTGTTATTCAAGAATCTATCTATTCTGCCTTAACAATATTTATTGATCCCAATAAGAGAATGCTCCAAAACTGGGGCCAGTATTCACAGTGGAACAGAGCTCCAACAACGGAGGATTTACTGACAATAACCTTCCAATCAGAGGTGGTCCCGGAAGACTGGATAATTGGAAATGCTCCAGCCTAGTTCTGAAAATGGTGTGAGGTCAAAAGCCAGCAACTGTAGGCTAGTCAGTGTTAGTCAGTCAGTTTTTAGAAATGATAATGTGGACACAATAAAGGGCAGGCAACTGAGACAGATTTCGGTCTGAGACTGATTTGATTTGTTTTATTATTGTCACATGTCCCGAAATACAGTGAAAGATATTGTTTTGTGTGCTGTCCAGACAAATCATACATTACATAAGTACATCAGGGTAATAGAACAGAATGCAGAATATAGAGAAGGTGCAGAGAGGGTGCAGAGAAGGGTCAACTCTAATATATGAGAGGTCCTTAAGAAGTTTGTTAACAGCGAGGAAGAAGCCGTTCTTAAGTCTAAGCTCTCTGGGGTTCGAATTCACTCTGTGAGTGTGCTCTAATACTTATCAGTAGAGTGTCTTACGTGGGAGGGAGTGTATCCAATGAGGGAATGTTTAGCTAATCACAATGAAAGTCAAGGCAGTACTGGAGGGTGGAAATGTGAAAATGACAACCAAATGTGACATTATGGGCAAGAGGACATAAACATAAAATGCCCCAATCCAGAGGCATGTGGAAGCCCCATCTTAAAGCAAGTTCAAGACAGAAAGCTATAGGTTTCTGGAGAGTAAGGCATTATTAACACATTGTGGGATATGGAGACAGTGCAGAAAATGGCATTAAGGAACAGAATATGTTCTCGGATTGAAGGCCAAGTTGGTTGAGCTGACCAAGTTACTCCTGTTCCAATGCTTCCAGGGCCCACAGAACAAATAGAGTCAGAATAGAGAAAATGGTAAAAAAAACAGAAATAGCACTCTATGTCTTACGTCTTATAAACCTCAGGGGAGTGAGGTTCACCTAAACTAGAGCATGCTAGGTCTTTTAGCCTACCTAGATAACAACAGTGATTTTAAATTGGTAACTAGTACAGTGTCCGCCCTCTACATACTTGCCAAAGTCACAGTATCACCCATTGCATGAGGAAATCAATGTTAGACACAGTATTCCTGTGCCTCCACAAGTTGATGAGAACGATTGAATCTCGAGGTGACGAAGACAGGATAAAAGAGGGTTTCAGCAACAGAAGCAGTGTTCGGGATAAAGTTGGTCAGTATTTCAAGGTAGAAGCAGTTGGTCTCAGTGACGATGCAAATATGAGGTCAGCGATTTATCTCAGGGTCAAACAGTACACCAGAATTAATAACAGACCGGTGCCACATAAATGCAACTTGTGTAATCAGGAGTTTGGGTGAGGTTTGTGCAATCAATAAGATTTGAAAACTCTCAAGTTTGAACAGTGTATTTGATCAGTGTATAAACATGTTGTCAGCTTGGCTGAACAGTAAGGGTTTTACTCAGTGGGTGAGCAATAACTGTAATTTCCATAATGAGCATGTTGATGTTCCCATGTCCAAGTGACAGTGTGAAAAGGGCCTGAAATGCAACTGTCAGAACTAATTAATGTCACGTTTTAATTATTCCTTCCTACATTATGCTGTTAACCATCTAAGTCAAGCTTGTACTGTGTTAAAATGAGCCATCACAACTTAATTAAAATTCACTTTTTCTTCTTGAAGATAGGCCATGATGTGACAGTGAGAGGATCCATTAGTTATCATTTGAATCTCTCTAAGTAAAGGAGAATTGCCTATTCTGTTTCTGGTCATGCAGCTTTACACGTTACAAGCTTGTTTCCATGCATTGAGTGTGAGCTGCATAATAACATGGAGTTCAAGTCAATGGTTCAAAGGTTAATCGCCGGCAAGCGATGTGACTTTGTGAGGCAGCCCATTGGCACATGGCTTTACCCTCTTTTAACACCACGAAAGGTGACAGGTATCATGGCCTTCCATTGACCAACAAGACTGAAAGTGATATCTCTTTGCTGGCTAAGAAATAGGATATTGAGTAACGCAGGGATATATGGTTGGGGTACCAATCTGCCAGGATCTAATTAAATAACAGAATAAGCTAAAAGGAGCTGAATTCCCAACTACTTTATTTCTTTTATTTTTGTATTAGACTGAAAAACTGCTTTGAAACAAGGGATTTGTAAAGAGATGTCTGCATTTTAGAAATCAAGTTTACTTAAGCACATTATGATTGGTGTACAATTTCCTGGGATAATGAGAATGGAGGCAGACAGAATGGAACCAATGGATTCTGAACTGATGGAAAAATTTACTTCACAACAATATTTTGATTGGCTCCTGACCAGGTGACCATGGTTTGTGTGGGGCTAGTGTAGCAGAAACATTGAGTCTGCAAAGAAAAAAGTCTCTCTCTGTGTCTCTCTCCAATCTGGAAGTACCTGAAAGTCTCCCGTTTAAAAAAAATGACAGTTAGCTATCTTCTACTTTCTCTGCAAATGTCCTGACGGAGGAATAAAACATCAAAAAAGAAAGACCAAATTCTGAACCAGTGAATGAAAGAGGGAGCGTTGGTGTGCATGCAATCTTGTGCCAAGGAAAAGAACTGAAAGGAATTGAAAGACCTGCTGACATTGATGACAAGTAGACTGGAACAGCCACTGCTGGGTAAATCTAAAGCAGAACAGTAAGAGAACAGACTCAACATATTTCCTTTAGTGACAAAACTAGGAGCAACAAGCCCAGAGACCACTGGATATCTAGGAATATTCAAGAAATTCCTATTTACCTTAGTCCTAAACGGTTGACCCATTATTCTGAAACTGCATCCATGGTTCCATGACCCCCTGCCATGGGTTTTCTAAGTTTCCACCAGATCAGTTTCCTCGATCTTTTAAATCTCTCATAGTGTCTTGGTTTTAATTGATGTACCAATGCCTGGGCCCAACACACTGGAATAGTGCGTGAGTATGTGATGACCTTGTGATATTATCACTAGCCCTATTAATCCAGAGACTCAGGTGTTGTTCTGGGGAACCCGAGTTCAAATCCCACCACAGCAGATGGTGGAATTTGAATTCAATAATAATCTCAAACTAAGGGGTGGCATAGTGGATCAGTGGTTATCACTGCTCCTCATAATGCCAGGGACCTGGGCTTGATTCCAGCCTCGGGCGACTATCTGTGTGGAGTTTGCATGTTCTCCCCGTGTCTTCTTGAGTTTCCTCCCACAGTTCAAGATGTGAAGGTTAGGTGGATGGGCCATGCTAAATTGCTCATAATGTACAGAGATGTGCAGGCTGGGTGGGTTAGCTAAGGGAAATGTGGGGTTATGGGGATAGGGTGGGTCTGGGTGGGATGCTCTTCAGAAGATTGGTGTGGATGCAGTAGGCCAAATGGCCTGACTAAAAGCTATAGGGATCTATGATTTTAATCTGATAATGACCATGAAACCCGTTGTTGATTGTCAGGACAAAACCCATGTGGTTCACTTTAGGGAAGGACATCTGCCATTCCTACCTATTCTAGCCTACATGTGACTCCATGTCTAAACATGATTAACTCTTAACTGTTTTCTGGGGAATGAGAGATGGGAAATAAATGCCGGACCCTCTAGTAATGCCCACAATGAATGAATGTTTTTAAAAGCCTCTCACCACCTTTCTGTCCTCTGCCATACTTGAGGGAGATGGTGTCGTAGTAATATTATTGGCACTAGTGACTAAGGGCCCCAGAATGATTTTCTGTGGAACATGGGTTCAAATCCCAATATGGCAGATGGTGAAATTTAATTTCAACAAAAAGAAAAGCTGGTCTCATGGCAACCATGAAAAAGCCACAGTAATATGGCCAACTTTTACCTACTTTAGGATCATTAAGGATTAACAATAGATACAGGCCTAGTCCAAAGCATCCAAATCCTACTAATGAATTTTAAAAACACATTGCTTAAGACTCTTGTAAATTGCTTTTGTTCTGAAGCTTATTGTCATATATGATTGTTCTCCTATAAAGAGCTCTGGGAAATTTCAGGGTGTGGAAAGTGCTAAAGAAATGTTGTCTCCTGTTCCTATTTCCCTATGTTCATTATTTTCACTCATCCCTTCATTTCTATGCAGGCTTTGTGGTCCCCTGGAACCTCTGTACTTCTCAATTCCTTCTTTTGCCTTGTATTTCATTTGTCTTTGTCATCATACTCCCTGATGATCAATAACAAAGTTAACATTAATGTTTCACCATCAGCTGATACCTTGCAATGATTGTGGAATCATTAACAACAGGAGGCACAAATTCATTTTAAAAGCTGTTCAAATCTAACTGAAAATTCTTTAGATTGAATTCAAATTCTTTATAACAAAAGGATTCTGGGTAATCCAAGATGAAAGACAGGAAAAAATGGTGGCTGTAAGGGCTGCTCATTTTTGGAGGTATTTTAGATGTTGGAGGTGATTTGCTCGAATTCCAGGAGCAGTAATTACTGTTTTATATGCTGTTACATTGTTTTGGAACTTTGGGGAAAAAAGATCAAAACATGGGAACTTTTAAAAGGAGAAAGACGGACAAAAGTCACCAGCCACATGGTCAGTCAAGGAGAGAGAGAAAGAAACCACACTGCTAACTGACTTTGCTGTTTGAGTTCATGTATCTCTGGACATTGGAGTACATTTAGGAAAAATGAACAAACAGTAAATTCACAGCTGACCTTGGAGGAATCTGTGTGGGAGAGCTCACAGCATGGGAACAGATAAGTGCATAGTTTTTTTTAAAGCGTAACCTTACTGTAAGTCTACAGTAGTGAGTAGAGTGGGTTCTTTCTTGATTATATGTTTTATTGAAATCTGTCTCTTGATTAAATTTAAAAATATAAACCATGAGTACTAAGTTAGCTTGGAGCACTGTTTTTTAGAGAGAAAAGACAGTGCTATTTTCTGGGTCTGTAGATTGTGAAGGAGCAAAGATGGCCGTTCGTAGAGTGATATGCTCTTCCTGATGGATGTGGGAGTTTAGGGAGATCTTCCATGTTACTGATGATTATGTCTGCAGGAATTGTCTTTGGTTGTGAATCCTATCAGATCGCATGGATTGTTTGGAGTGGCAGTTAGAGGCAATAAGGAATTTGCAAGCATTGGGGGTGTGATGGATGGCAGTTATTGGAAGGGACAAAAACCACATGTAGAGTCAGTTAGATGGGTTAACTCCCGGAATGGTAGGATGGGTAGGCAGGTAGTATAGGACTCTTCTTCGAATATCCCCTTTTCAAACAAGTATGCTGTTTTGGAAAATGTAGGAGATGATGGAATCTGAGGGGAATGTAGCATGAACAGAGAAGTTTCTGGTATTGAGTCAGGGTCTAATGTGATGGGGGTTGCTTTGTTTTCCAAGCAATCGATTGTGACAACGGACTGTTCAGTCAGAGGCACAGCCAGATGTTTCTGCGGCCAGCAGTGAAAAATCAGAATGGCATGTTGTCTCCCCGGTGCCAGCAGCAAGGATGTCTCGGAGATGATGTAGAATGTTCTCAAAGGAGAGAGGGACAGCAGGAGGTCATTGTACCCATTGGAACCAATGACATAGGAAGGGGAAAGGATCAGATACTTAAGGGAGAATATAGAAACTTAGGCAGGAATTTAAAAAGGAGGTCCTCATGGGCAATAATATCTGGATTACTTCTAGTGTTACGAGGTAGTGAGGATAGTAATAGAAGGATAGAGCAGATGAATGCGTGGCTGAGGAGCTGATGCTGGGGAGAAGGGTTCACATTTTTTGATCATTGGAATCTTTTCTGGGATAAAACTGACCTGTACAAGAAAGATGGATTACACCAGAATTGGAAGAGGACTAATATATTGGAAGAGAGATTTGCTAGAGCTGCTCGGCAAGATTTAAACGTAAGGAAGGGGATAAGACCCAGGGAAATAGTGAGGAAAGAGATCAATCTGAGCCTGATACAGTTTGGAAAAGGAGCAAATCAAACAGTTAGGGCAGCCAGGAATAAAGCAGAGAACAAGGTAGGATTGATAAATTAAATTGCATTTACTTCACTACAAGAGGCCTAACAGATTCAATTGAGGCATTCAAAAGAGCAGACAAAATGGATCGAAAGAAAACATTAAGGGTATGGGGTCGAAGCAGGAGATTGGCACTAGTTAATGATGTTCGCATTGTGGGCACGATGGACTGAATAGCCTTCTTCTATGCTGTCATGATTCTCTGATTCTCTGACACCATTGTAATTGTATAAATGGCCACTTCCAACTGGCCAAATGGTTAGTCCGTCAAGCTCTCCACCAGTCATCTGTCAATGTGTCAGTGAGAGGTTAGGAAAACTTCCCCGTAAAATGTTGCATTTTGCATTTGTGGGGGACATTTTTGCAGTACATTTTGCAGTCTGGAATTGGCACCCACTGAGAATGGGAGGACTAATTTGGATTTTTTTTCAAAATTCATTCAAAAGGTCAGCATTTGTTGTTGATCAAAATGGAAAGGAGTGATTTCAATGATTGGGGTATTTCCTGGTGTCCCCACAGTATATGAACAGGAGGAGTCCATTTAACCCCAATACACAGTTCCACCATTTAGTTAGATCTTGGCTGATCTATTTATTCAGACATCTTTACTCCATTGCCCTTGATTGTCTTATAGACCAAAAATCAATCAATCCCAGAATGAAACATTCCAATTAACACTGGCATCCATAGCACTCTGGGAGGGAGCAAATAGGAGGAGAAAATGCAAAGGAATATGGACTCGTACACAATCATCTGCTTTGGAAAGAAGACAAAAAAAGGGAGTGTTTTCTAAAAAGGGTTCCAAGAGTAGTGATTTTCAGATTATGAAGTCCCTGGTTGGGGCTGTTAATATGCTCCAATTAGGGAGACCTGGCTGACCTCAAAGGATGAATGGATTCTGGGTCAATGGTGCTGGAAGAGCACAGCAATTCAGGCAGCATCGAGGAGCTTCAGCAAAATCGACGTTTCGGGCAAAAGCCCTTCATCAGGAATAAAGGCAGAGCGCCTGAAGCCCTGGGGTTGAAGTGTTCCGAGGCGGAAGATGAGGCGTTCTTCCTCCAGGCATCTGGTGGTGAGGGAGCAGCGGTGGAGGAGGCCCAGCACCTCCATATCCTCAGCAGATGAATGTCAGGAATATTGAGATGCCTGACTCAGTGAGAGACTGTGCAATTGGCAAAGGTTATGGATTTATGAATAAAAGGTTACAAGTGATGGGGTGCTGGTGCCTGAAGAGTTATTTCATTAAGTCATCCTGCCCCCAGATAGATACATGTCAGAAACATGCAGAAATCCTGACCCAGTGACTATCTGGGAATTACATTCCATTTTTCAACTGCCCTTTGTATGAAAAGTGATTACCAAAAATAACTAATTTGAGGCATATCTTGAGAGTCACATGAACATGAGGTGAACAGGGAGACAGAAACCACACATGGGCAATGATTCAGAATTAGTGCAGGCTTGGTAAGCTGCAGCGCCTGTCCCTGTGCTGTACTATATTGTATTTAGAGAATGCTGCTTGTCTGTATTCTCCCACAAAAAGAAGTGTTATCTCCCTGTCTATCATATCAATTTCCTTCCTTGTTTCAAGATACCTCAATTAGATCACCCATCAAGCTTCAAAATTTTTAAAAAATCAGGTTTATGCTCTCAGTTTAAAGCCTGTGGTCATTGTGGTGAATCCATATGACACACCTTTCAAGGTCAGTACATCTTTCCTGTTGTGTAGCGTCAGAGAGGAACCCTGTATTTCACATGGGGTCATAGAGTCATAGAGTCACACAGCAAGGAATATGCCGCCCATAATCCCAAATTCAACTAATCCCAACTGCCTGCACTTGGCCCATGTCCCTCCAAACATTCATGTACATCTCCAGATGTCTTTTAAACATTGTACCCACATTCACCACTACTTCTGGAGGTTCATTTCACACACGAACCACTCTATAAAAATAAAAATTGTGTTGTGTTGTGTGATTTTTAATATTGTGGAGAATAAGATTGTAAGACGCAGAATATGTAGCAAAAGTTTGTAGTGTGATGTAACTGAAATTAAATATTGAAAAAGATCTGGATTGTTTGTTAAGTCTCTCATCTTTTAGAATGACCATGTTGATTTCAGTTCTTTCATATGTAAATCGCAAAACTTTTTTAAAAGTTACATTCTCAAGTGAAACTCCCACATAATGAAATAACTCTTCAGGCACCAGCACCCCATCACTAGTAACCTTTTATTCATAAATCCATAACCTTTGCCAATTGCACAGTCTCTCACTGAGTCAGGCATCTCAATATTCCTGACATTCATCTGCCGAGGATATGGAGGTGCTGGGCCTCCTCCACCGCCGCTCCCTCACCACCAGATGCATGGAAGAAGAACGCCTCATCTTCCGCCTCGGAACACTTCAACCCCAGGGCATCAATGTGGACTTCAACAGCTTCCTCATTTCCCCTTCCCCCACCTCATCCTAGTTTCAAACCTCTATGTTAGCCCAGATAA
>NC_057744.1:40587202-40601248 GCF_004010195.1 Chiloscyllium plagiosum | reverse complement strand
CAAGAGCTTCTTTAAATATATAAAAAGGAAGCAGGAGACCAAAGTGAACTTAGTTATAAATCACACAACATCAGGTTATGGTGCAAAAAGTTCAATTGGAAGCACTAGCTTTCGGAGCACTGTTCCTTCATCAGGTGATTGTAAGACATAGAATTTATAGCAAAATTCTAGTGTGATGTAACTAAACTTACATATTGAAAAAGATCTGGATTGTCTGTTAAGTCTCTCATCTTTTAGAATGACCATGTTGATTTTGGTTCTTTCATATGAAAATCACGAAACTTTTTTAAAAATTACATTCTCAATTGAACTTTAACAATTGGTGTCCTGTCAGCCCAGATAATGTATTGAAGGTGTGAGGTGCCCAGTGTGAGACTGTCTGTGCCACAATGATCAGACTGATTCTAATCTAAAAAACGGATTTACAAAATCTTACATGGATTCATGCAGTTTTTGAACAAAATAAAATGTAATTCTGCAAGTACAAATTCACTCCAAAAACATATATGTGTGTGTGTATGCATGTGGGTATGTGTATGTGGGGTGGGGGAGCATGGGGGGTGGGGAGCGGGGGTTATGAGTGTCTGTGACAGAGTGTGTATATGTGTGTAAGAGTGAGTGTAAAGGGGTATAAGTCTGTGAGAGGGTGTATGTGGGAGTGTATGTGTGAGCGTATAAGAGAAGATCGGTGTGAGTGTGTGTGGCTGTAGGAGAGTATGTGTGTAGGTGTGTAGGTGTGTGTGCGTGTGTTTAGGAGTGTGTGTGTGTGTCTGTCTGTTAGGAGTGTCTTTACACTCTCTCGCAGACACTCATTACCATCCCACATGCATACAAACACAAACAGTTGTGGGGCGAATTTGTACTTGCAGAATTACATTTTACTTTGCTGAAAAACTGCATGAATCCATGTAGGATTCTGTAAATCCGTACTTTAGATTAGAATCAGTCTGACCATTGTGGCACAGACAGTCTCACACTGGGCACCTCACACCTTCAATACATTATCTGGGCTGACAGGACACCAATTGTTAAAGTTCAATTGAGAATGTAATTTTTAAAAAAGTTTCGTGATTTTCATATGAAAGAACCAAAATCAACATGGTCATTCTAAAAGATGAGAGACTTAACAGACAATCCAGATCTTTTTCAATATGTAAGTTCAGTTACATCACACTGTAAACTTTTGCTATAAATTCTGTGTCTTACAACCTTATTCTCCACATTCACCTGCTGAAGGAACAGTGCTCCAAAAGTTAGTGCTTCCAAATAAACCTGTTGGACTATAACCTGGTGTTGTGTGATTTTTAACTTTCAACATGACTTCCCAACTCCTATACTCAAATGCCTGAGACTTGGGTCATGTCCAGTTTCTGTAAAATTGGTAAATAACCTACATGGTTCTTTATTCGCAACACAGTCTCCTTTTCACTCTGAGAATCTCACGAAATTTGTCAGGAGCTAGACTTCTCCTGTGCAGTATGAATAGTAAATAGCCAAGGTTCAATTTAACTGTTAGAATCTTCCCTTTTCTTAATGTCCAGGTACCAAATACAAAAGGATAACTCTCCAAAGCCTTTGAACTTTTTCAAACCAATTGCATAAATGCAGCTGGTACATTTGTCATTTCTACATTTCCCAGAGCAGCTAAAACAGTGCAGTATCTGAGTCACATTTTGCCAGAGAGAACATTACTTATTCAGGTCGAATGTGTCACTTGCTTATTAAGCTAATTTGCCCAGATGCAAATTCTCTCATTTTCCGTTCATTAACAATTTAGTGCGAACTATTTCTTCATTGTGTTCTCATTTGTAGGGATGAATAAATTGAGGTGGAACTGGTGAAATGTTTTGAAATTATAATGATTATTAATTTTCAAAAGGAAGGACAGAGGTCCCAGCTCAGCCCAAAGGCAGCATGTCTGACTGAAATCGTAGCTTTGAAAGGTGGACGTCACTTAATTAATTCCTTCCACAATCTGTGCCAAATGATTTTAATTATTTTGAAACAAAGAGATTGCAAGTCTGCGTGAAAAAACAACCTCAGGTACAGCAAATGAAGAAGGATATCTATTATATAAAAAACAGAATCAGATATTTAAAGTGTGGGAGATGTAGAAAACTGTATTGTCCTGTTATTTACAGTAGTATCTGACCTGGAAATTGTTCTTTCATTGTGTCATAGAGTCATAGAGATGTGCAGGACAGAACAGACACCTCGGTCGAACTCATCCATGCCAACCAGATATCCTAAATTAATTTAATCTCATTTGCCAGCACTTGGCCCACATACCTCTGAACCCTTCCTATTCATATACCCATCCAGATGCCTTTTAAATGCTGTAATTGTACTAGCCTCCACCTCTTCCTCTGGCAGCTCATTCCATACACGCACCACTCTTTGCATGGAAGATTTGCCCCTTAGGTTCCATTTAAATCTTCCCCTCTCTCACTAAACCTATGCCCTCTAGTTCTGCACTCCCCACCCCAGGGAAAAGACCTTGTCTATTTACCCTATTCATGCTCTTCATGATTTGATAAACCTCTATAAGGTCACTCCTCAGCCTCCAACGCTCCAGGGAAAGCAGCCCCAGCCTGTTCAGCCTCTCTCTATAGCTTAAATCCTCCAACTCTGATAACATCCTTATGAATGTTTTCTGAACCCTTTCAAGTTTCACAACATCCTTCCTATAGGAGCGAGACCAGAATTGCATGCAATATTCCAAAAGTGGCCAATACAATGTCCTGTACAGCTACAACAAAGCCTCCCAATTCCTGTTCTCAATGCTCTGACCAGTGAAGGAAAGCATACCAAATGCCTTCTTCACTATCCTGTCTACCTAACACTCCACTTACAAGGATCTATGAACCTGCACTGCAAGGTCTCTTTGCTCAGCAACACTCCCCAGGACCTTACCATTAAGTGCATAAGTTCTGCCCTGATTTGCTTTTCCACAATGCAGCACCTTACATTTATCTGAATTAAACTCCACTTGCCACTCCTCGACCCATTAGCCCATCTGATCAAGATCCCATTGTAATCTAAGGTAACCTACTTTACTGTCCACTACACCTCCAATTTTGATGCCATCTGCAAAGTAACTAACTATACTTTTTATGTTCACATCCAAATCATTTAGGTAAATGATGAAAAGCAGTGGACCCAGCATCGATCCTTGTGGCACACCACTGGTCACAGGCCTTCAGTCTGAAAAGCAACCCTCCACCACCACACTCCGTCTTCTACCTTCGAGCCAGTTCTGTATTCAAATGTCTAGTTCTCCCTGTATTCCATGTGATCTAATCTTGCTAACCAGTCTCCCATGGGGAACCTTGTTGAATGCCTACTGAAGTCCACATAGATCATGTTGACCGCTCTGCCCTCCTCAATCCTCTTTGTTACTTCAAAAAACTTAATCAAGTTCATTAGACATGATTTCCAATGCACAAAGCTATGTTGACTATCCCTAATCTGTCCTTGCCTTTCCAAATACATGGAAATCCTATCCCTCTGACAATTTGCCCACCACTAATGTCAGGCTCACCGGTCTTGTATTTCCATACCACCTTGCTTAAATAGTGGCACCACATTAGCCAACCTCCAGTCTTCCGGCGCCTCACTTGTGACTATCAATGATACAAATACTTGAGTTGTAGGCATTTTATTTATTCATTCACTAGATGAGGGCATTGCTGGGTAGACCAGCATTTATTGCCCATTCAGAGGGCAGTTAAGAGTCACTCAAATTGCTGTAGGTCTGGAAACACATGTAGACCACAGACCAGGTAAGGATGGCAGTTTCCTTCCCAAAAGTATGTTAGTGAACCAGATGGGATTTTCTGACAATGGACTAATGGTCAATATTAGACTCTTAATTCCAGATTTTTATTGAATTCAAATTCCACCATCCACTGAGACAGGATTTGAACCCAGGTCCCCAGAAAATTACCTGGGTCTCTGGATTAACATTCCAAAGTTAAGATCATTCGGCCATTGCTCCCTTCTAATTGATAGCCGACGGTCATCTGACCCAGTCCCAGCAATCTGCTGCCCAGGGGTGTGTATATTAAAATTGTGTTCCATTTCAATTAAGCATCACAATCATTTCCATTAAGCTGCCATCAGCCCAGATCTGTCACTATGTCAGAATCTCAGGGACAGAACCAATATAATATGGGGATTCAGCGTCGATGAAATAGAGAGATCAGTTCACTTCTTTTTTGCTCCTTTATCTAATGTGAGTGTTGCTGGCTAGGCTAGCATTTATTTTCCATTCATGATTGCCCTAAAGAAAGTGGTGCTGTGTTGATGGGAGGATAATCAAACACCTGCTCTGTCCTGGATGGTGTCAAGCGTCTTGAGTGATTTTGGAGCTGCCTCCATCCAGGCAATTGGGAAGTATTCCATCACACTCCTGTCTTGTGCCTTGTAGATGGTGGGGAGTCAGGAGATGCGTTACTCCCTTTAGGATTCCGTGTCTCTGGCCTGCTATTGTATCCTTGGTATTTATATAGAATTGTTATGTATATTCCATTGCAGAAGCAAATGTGAAAAGCTTTTACAATGTCTGCCTCTTATGGTGCCGTATTGGTACAAGTACCTAGGAACAGATCATGGATACAAATGAGGAATAAAAAGTAGTTGCATTACTGTACAGAGTTTAAAAAAATAAGTTGGAAATAAGATATTGTTAAAAGCTTGACATGACAGTCAGGTACAAAAATTACAAATAAACATGATATTACAGCAGCTCAGCGCAGAGCCTCTGCATGTGGTCTGACTGCCCGCACCAGATCGCAGTCCAACAGCCGTCCCCTCTCCGCGCCAAGCCTTCGTATCATCACTCAGCTGCTCCAAGGTAAGTTCCAGGACTGTTTCCTCCGCCCTGGTTTCCCACCGGGATTCACTGCCTGTGCTGCTCCAGGAATCACTGCTGTGGGACTCAGTGCTCCAGGAATTGCTACTCCAGGAGGCAACTACTCTGGGACTTGATACTCTGGGAAGCACTACTCCGGACTCTCTGCCCACTCTCCAGGCCTGCTGCAGCTCCAGGATTCGCCTCCGAGGCTAAGGCTAGAGGAAAATAGAGAGAAAAAAAGAAAAAGGAAAAGAACAGGTGGAGCTTCAGCTGGGAGCGTCTTACTCTGCTGTCACCTTGCTGGTTATGGTTCGAAGAAAAGCAAAATGTTTGCTGGAGATCTTGAATGAACCCAGAAAAGGTTGAGAAACTCAGAAGGTCTGGCAGCATGTGTGAAGAGAGAGACAGAGTTTATATGTCAAATGTACTTGATAGGGTAGCTGCGAAGAAGATCCCTTTCCCATTTTGTAAGAGTCCTGGGCCAGTGTGCATAATCTCTGAGTGAAGCATTTAAAACAGATCTGAAGAGGAAATTCTTCTCTCAGAGGGTAATGAATGCGTGGAATTCTTTCCCACAGAGGGTTGTTGAGGCTGGGTCATGAGTATATTCAAGATTTGAGATAGACAGAGTTTTAATTTGTCAGGGAAATGAAAGGAAAAAGGTGGGAAAGTGGAGTTGAAGATTAAAAAATCAGCCATGATCTCATTGAATGGTGGAATAGACTTAATGAGCTAATTGGCCTACATGTGATCATACATTTTATCGTCTTATTGTCAATGCTTAAGAGAAAAGAAACAAAAACTATTTTTCTCCTGTGAAAGGTTAACCACAAATATTATTAAATTATGTAAAACCTCCAGTTGGAAATGCTGGCTGATGAATTTATAACAATGCACATTGCAAAATGTTCACATTGAACGTATTCAGAATGTGGCATCCTTGAAACTTTCTTGATCTGAGATGCCCAACTGCACTGGGAAGAATATTCTGATCCAATCACCTTCAGCAGTTGCTGAGCTAATAAACCTTAGGAGTGAGCCTCACAAGATCAGCTGCTAAACAGCCTTGCTCTTGTCTCTTCTATTATCAGAATAACTTAAAGCAGAACCTGGTTGAACTTAAGGTGAAAATCCCACAGGCAGGGAATCCAGGCATCTCGGAACTGAGTGAACAGGTCAAATAACTGTACATTTCCTTAACCATTCAGATTTCAAGACTAAGAAGGAAACATGACAGTGCTGAGAAGAAAGTATAAATTCCAGTGGATGGATTTAATGCCATATAGAAAAAGAAAGATTAAATTGAGAGAAAAAGTAAAGAGGCAAGGGAAGAGGAAATCAAATAAGTTAAATCTTCAACCAATGAAAACCTGAAGAAATAAAACTTCAAAGTTGTACTTGTTAATGATCAGTGTCAGGTAGGTTTGTTGGTATTAATTAAGACCTACTATTTTGTTAAATGAAGTGAAATGGACAAGGTTTCTATGGTGAGGTTAGTTTGTATTTGCTGTGAGTGTACAGCAAATACAAACTAACCTCACCATAGAAACCTTGTGGTTTCTATGCACTCAATGAATTTCAATAGTAAAAGCAGAAGACAGAATGGTATTCCCAGTTTAACTAACTACATTAACAGCAGTGTGATACTTCTCCTGCAAGAAACTACTGAACAATTTGCTTGTAAGAAAATGTGGCTCACAGAGAAGAAAGTACAATCCTTTAATGATAATATGCAAAGGTCCCAAATCAGTTCATATTTAGTTATGAGACTTGTAATGTTTTATTGTCCTTAGCTTGTTGTAAACTCTGTGTTGGGAATTTCAACAATTGACCAATAAAAGTAAGTGAAAAGACCTGTGGTTTCAATGGCTGAGCTTATTTTTACACTGGTACTGTTGGTAATTCACTCACTTGGTGAATTTTGATCTATTGGGACTGAAAAGTTATTTGAGTGATTTGATGAGCTCTACTTGATGTTTACGGTCAATTTTAGTGCCACTCAGATTTGATGGCTTAGTGGTATTATTAATAGACTATTAATCTGGAGACCCAGGTAATACTCTGAGGACCTGAGTTTAAATCCCATTGCAGGGTGGAATTTGAACTCAAAAAACCATCTGGAATTAGTGATGACCATGAAACCATGTTGATTTTCAGGAAAACCACATCTGGTTCACAAATGTCCTTTAGGGAAGGAAACTGCCATCCTTACCTGGTCTGCCCTACATGTGACTCTAGACCCACAGCAACGTGGT
This sequence comes from Chiloscyllium plagiosum, assembly GCF_004010195.1. Lineage (NCBI taxonomy): Eukaryota > Metazoa > Chordata > Chondrichthyes > Orectolobiformes > Hemiscylliidae > Chiloscyllium > Chiloscyllium plagiosum. The sequence goes on along the minus strand of NC_057744.1, from coordinate 40,594,138 downwards.
TGACATTGGTGAGACCACTGTCAGAATATTGCATACAATTCTGGTCTCCTTCCTATCGGAAAGATGTTGTGAAACTTGAAAGGTTTCAGAAAAGATTTACAAGGATATTGCCAGGGTTTGATGATTTGAACTACAGGGAGAGGCTGAACAGGCTGGGGCTGTTTTTCCTGGAGCAGTGGAGGCTGAGGGGAGACCTTATAGAGATTTACAAAATTATGAGAGACATGGATAGGATAAACAGACAAGGTCTTTTCCCTGTGGTGAGGGAGTCCAGAACTAGAGGGAATAGGTTTAGATTAGATTAGATTACTTACAGTGTGGAAACAGGCCCTTCGGCCCAACAAGTCCACACTGTCCCGCCGAAGCGCAACCCACCCATTCCCCTACATTTACCCCTTACCTAACACTACATGGCCAATTCACCTGACCTGCACATCTTTGGACTGTGGGAGGAAACCGGAGCACCCGGAGGAAACCCACGCAGACACGGGGAGAACGTGCAAACTCCACACAGTCAGTCGCCTGAGGCGGGAATTGAACCCAGGTCTCTGGCGCTGTGAGGCAGGAGTGCTAATCACTGTGCCACCGTGCCGCCCCTTAGGGTGAGAGTATAAAAGGGATCTAAGGGGCAACATTTTCACGCAGAGGGTGGTGCACATATGGAATGAGCTACTCGAGGAAGTGGTGGAGGCTGATACAATTGCAGCATTTAAAAGGCACCTGTATGGGTATATGAATAGGAAGGGCTTGGAGGGATATGGGCTGGGTGTTGGCAGATGGGACTAGATTGGGTTGGGATATCTGGTCAGCATGGATGAATTGGACTGAAGGGTCTGTTTCCATGTTGTACATCTCTATGACTCTATGATTCTCAACTGCCCTCTGGGCCATTTGGGCTGGGAAATGAATGTTGGCCTAATTAGTGATGCCCACATCCTGTGAATGAATTAAAAACAGGTTACTAATCCAACATTCTAACTTATCTGTCTTATAAACACTAAACGTAAGATGTTCAGTGATGCCAGAGTGTGAAATTAGAATACGGAGCAGTTTGCATAAAATACGATGCCAAGCAGTTTACATAGGAGGTACCTTCATGTTGCTAAACTGGAGATATGTTACTTTAAGGCTTTAAAGTGTAATTAGCATGAAGTAATGATAGATTTAACTCACTCAGAGTGTAATAGTTGTTTCAGATGCCAAGAGGTTAATTGTAAATTTTGGCAGTGGTGGCAGATAGATACTACAAGATCAAGCTATACACTTCATTGTTTGAAACTAAAACTGAGAAGTGTGGGTTCTGGAGATCTGGAACAAATACAGAAATTGTCTGAGCAACTCAACTGATCTGGCAGCATCAATTCTGATGAAGAGTTATTGCACTTGAAGCATTAACTCTGCTTTCTTCCAACATGTACAGGACATTGGTGAGGCCGCTTTCAGAATACTGCAAGCAATTCTGGTCAAATGGTCTATAGGAAAGATGTTATTGAACTTGAGAGGTTTCAGAAAAGATTAACAAGGATGTTGCCAGGGTTGGAGGGTTTGATCTATAGAGAGAGGCTGAATAGGCTGGCACTTTTTTTCCCTGGAGGCTGAGGGGTGATTTTTATAAAAGTTAAGAAAATCATGACAGGCATGGACAGGGTGAAAAGCCAAAGTATGTTTCTCAGAGTAGACGAGTCCAAAACTAGAGGGCATAGGTTTAAGGTGAAATGTGGAAACATAGAAGAAAGGGGCAGGAGGAGGCCGTTTGACCCTTCAAACCTGCTTTCCATTCATCTCCCAGGTGAGAGGGGAAGGATTTAATAGGGAACTAATAGGCTACATTTTCATGCAGAGGGTGGTGCGGGTATGGAATGAGCTGCCAGAGGAAGTGGTGGAGGTTGGTACAATACCAACATTTAAAAGGCATCTGGATGGCCACATGATTAGGAATGGTTGAGAGGGATATGGGCCAAATGCTGGCAAATGAGACCAGATTAATTTAGGGGGTATGTGATTGGCATGGATGAGTTGGACTGAAGGGTTTGCTTCTGTGCTGTACATTTCTATAACTCTATGTAGCCATTGCAACATGATCTGGCACAACTGTTTCAGAGTATTTTGTTATGCACTTGCGATGCCTAGGCTATGGAGCCAAGTTCTAGGAAATGGAATTCAAATAGTTCAGTGAGTAATTTTGACTGGCACAAACTCGATGACCCAAAGGGCCTTTATCGTTGCTGTAGATCTCAATGACGAACATGGAGCAGAGATCTATAGCAGCCGGATGACAACATATCATTCTGCCCAGTGACACAGGTGTAACACCTTCAGTGTAAAACTGAATGTTATATAATCTCCATCATTGATCTTTTGCACCTAGCACAGCAGAAGTGCTGAAATACTTCACTGGGAGTTTTAATTATGCACAGCATCTAATGCAAATCAACTTAATTAACTGTTCCACCCACGCCTCCGAGCTGCAACCATCTGAAACTGGTGCTGAGACTTTTAGAGGGGTTTGAAGGAGTCCCTGGAATCGGTGAGTTCACACACTTTGCTGATAGGTGGCTCTCATAGAGTCATACAACATGGAAAAAGACATGTTGCTCCAACCAGTCCATGCCAAACATAATCCCAAACTAAACTAGTCCCACCTGCCAGCTCCTGGCCCAAATCTCTCCAAACCTTTTCTATTCATATACTTATCCAAGTTTCCTGTAAACGTTGTAATTGTGTTCACATCCATCATTTCCTCAGGAAGTTCATTCTACATGCAAGTTGCCCCTTGTGTAAAAAATTTGCCCATGTCTTTTTAAAATCTTTCTCCTCTCATCTCAAAAATGTGCCTCCCCCACCCCCCCCCACTCCCCATCTGGAAATCCCCCATCCTAGGTAACAGACACCTGTCATTGACCCTATCTAGAACCCCTCATGATTTTATAAACTTCTATAAGTTCTCAATATCCTACATTCCAGTGAAAAAAGTTCCAGCGTATGCAGCCTCAAGCCTTCCATACCTGACAACATCCTGGTAAATCTCTTCTGAGCTCTCTCCAGCTTTATAATATCCTTCCTTTAACAGGGAGACCACAACTGGAAACAGAAGAGGCCTCACCATGACTTCCCAACTCGTACACTCACGAAAAGAGCAATGAAGGCTTGCGTGCTGAACCATTCTGTCTCTATGTGATGCACGTACACATGTGACATGCACGCATACATTTAAGGATATTTTCAAAAACACCTTTTGTCAGATTGTTTCTGGAGATGCTGGAGATCTGACACAAACACACAGAAGATCCTGGAGAAACTCAGCAGGGCTGGCAACATCGGTGGGGAGAGAAACAAAAAGTTAATGCCTGAAAGTCTGGTGTGACTTTTCCTCAGTTCCCCTCACTCTTCCTCTGCCTCTGTCAAAAGTATAAAGACCATTGCCTTCCCATTGTGAAGGAGAGTAAGGCTGGACTTGAAACGTTAACTCATAAGGAAACGAGTGGTAATGGCCTAGGTTCACTGCATTCAAAGGTTATGTGAACAGAGACAATTAGGGTTTTCAAAAGGAAATCAAATGAATTTGCAGGGTCATGGCAAGAAAGTGGATGAATAGTATGACTGATTCCTCAATGACGACATGGGAAAAGTGAGTGTCGTGGGATCCTTCTGTGCTGGAACAAAACTTATAATTCTAAGGCACAGATTTTTGTGGGGTTGAGAAGACTATGTGGAGACCCCAAAAGGGTGGACTAAGTCTACATCAGCAGCTGCTGTCTCTATTTCACTGGAAAGGGGAAGGGTACAAAGTGTGGCTCAAATATGTGGAAAACCCACATGAATTCGTGCTGAGTTCAAGCCATTCACTGTATCTACAGCTCCATCCTATACTGTGGAAGTTAGGCATCCTTACTGTAAATGTTAATGCTATTGAAAGGTGCATAAGATCTATAGAACTGTCATTCTCATAATTATTAGGGATTATTAGGGATAATTATTAGGGATAACCAACATGGCTTTGTGCGGGGGAAATCATGTCTCACAAACTTGATTGAGTTTTTGAAGAAGTAACAAAGAGGATTGATGAGGGCAGAGCGGTAAATGTGATCTATATGGACTTCAGTAAAGTGTTTGACAAGGTTCCCTATGGGAGACTGGTGAGCAAGATTAAATCTCATGGAATACAGGGAGAACTTTCCATTGGACACAGAACTGCTTCAAAGGTAGAAGGCAGAGGGTAATGGTGGAGGGTTGTTTTTCAGACTGGAGTTCTGTGGCCATGGTGTGCCACAAGGATCGGTGCTGGGTCCTCTACTTTTCATCATTTACATAAATGATTTGGATGGTGTAGTTATTAAGTTTGCTGATGAGACCAAAATTGGAGGAGTAGTGGACAGTGAAGAAAGTTACCTCAGATTACAACGGGATCTTGATCAGATGAGCCAATGGGCTGAGAAGTGGCAGATGGAATTTAATTTAGATAAATGTGAAGTGCTGCATTTTGGGAAAGCAAATCTTAGCAGGACTTATACACTTAATGGTAAGGTCCTTGGGAGTATTGCAGAACAAAGCGACCTTTGTTCATAGGTTCATAGCTCCTTGAAAGGGGAGTCACAGGTAGATAGGATAGTGAAGAAAGCATTTGGTATGCTTTCCTTTATTGGTCAGAATATTGAGTACTGGAGCTGGGAGGTCATGTTGCGGTTGTACAGGACATTGGTTGGGCCACTTTTGGAATATTGTGTGCAATTCTGGTCTCCTTCCTATCGGAAAGATTTTGTGAAACTTGAAAGGGTTCAGAAAAGATGTACAAGGATGTTGCCAGAGTTGGAGGATTTGAGCTTTCGGGAGAGGCTGAACAGGCTGGGGCTGTTTTCCCTGGAGCGTCAGAGGCTGAGGGGTGCCTTATAGAGGTTTATAAAATCGTGAGGGGCATGGATAGAGTGAATAGGCAAAGTCTTTTCCCTGCAGTGGAGGAGTCCATAATTAAAGGGGATAGGTTTAGGATGACAGGGGAAAGACATAAAAGAGACCTAAGGGGCAACTTTTCCATCAGAGGGTGGTACGTATGTGAAATTAGCTGCCCAAGGAAATGGTGGAGGCCGGTACAATTGCAACATTTAAAAGGCATCGGGTTGGGTATATGAATAGGAAGGGTTTGGAGGGATATGGGCGAGGTGCTGGCAGGTGGGACGAGATTGTGTTGGGATATCTGGTCAACATGTTCATGCTGTACATGTCTATGACTCTATGATTCTATTTAAATCGTCAGCCCTTTAAAAAGAGTAAGTACCCTGCATCAGTGAAGGTTGCCAACAGAACTGAGACAGAACAGAAGTATGCCAAAGTGGTGAGGGGGCTTGGAATTAGAATCTTTGCAGTGCAGATCGAGGCCATTCAACCCATCAAGCCTGTGTCGATCCTCCAAAGAGCATCCCACACAGACCCACCCCATCCCTGTAACCCTGCATTACCCATGGCTAGCCCACCTGGCCTCCACATCCACATCTCCAGCATCCATGGGCAATTTAGTATGGCCAATCGACCAAACCTGCACATGTTTGGACTGTGAGAGGAAACCTACACAGTCACATGGAGAACATGCAAACTCTGTACAGACAGTCGCCCGAGGTTGGAATCAAACTCGTGTCCCTGGTGCTATGAGGCAGCACTGAACCACTGTGCACCCCTACGTTTTGGCTGTAAATTGCCTTAGAATGTCTAGTGGTCATACAAAGTGTGAGATGAAAGAGGGGGGGGGGAATATTCCTATGTAGGACATCAGTGAATCTCGGCAAGACCCACTTCCTAACAGCTGAATTGCCAGACAATCCTTCAAAGCCAAGTTTAACCTGTGAAATTCCATCACCCCAACCAATTCCTATGTAGGACATCAGTGAATCTCGGCAATATCCACTTCCTAACAGCTGAATTGCCAGACAATCCTTCAAAGCCAAGTTTAACCTGTGAAATTCCATCGCCCCCAACCAACAAGCTCTTATCTAACTTGTTAAAGTGTTTTATGAGCTTCAGAAAGGAGATGGAGAACAGCATCGTTGCTCTGCCCTCTCCCTGGCCATGTTTTACATTCAATGGCATTCTGAAACTGGCATGTCGAGCACCCCTTGCTTCTGTTCCTCACCTTAGAGGGGGTGAAACTTCAGGCCCAGGACTGGCTGACAAGGGGGAAGACAAAGAGCAGTGCCAGGAGTAGGATTAGGATGGAGAATGGATCCTGGAGTCAGTTGGTGCTTTAAGTTTATGCAGGAACTTGTCATTGGGTTTAAGTGAGGATAGTGAGTGGCAGAGGGAAGTAAGTGTTTTACGCCATCATTACACTGGAATACAAGGCCTGTTAACAGATGACCAAATGTAACCTCCTTGAAACAGTGGGGAGCAGAGACAAAATGGCACATAGAGTCATGATGGGCGGATTGGGATTTTGTCTGCTTTTCTGGGGTCCTGAGGAATGATCACTGGACCCGAAACATTAACTCTGATTTCTCTTCACAGATGCTACCAGACCTGCTGAACTTTACCACCAACTTCTGTTTTTGTTTCTGACTTACAGCCTCCATAGTTCTTTATCCTGTCTACTCTAGCTGTAAATCTCAATTCATAACTCTCAGCAATAAATTTAAAAAGAAGACAACAAACAGGCAACAAACATGAACTCAGGTTACCTGCTCCCAAAGATACAATGGTCGTTTAATATCAAAGGTGGAGAGAGATGTCAGTGTGAGTACTGTTGTCATCTTGTTGTCAATGTGAGTACTGAGTCACAAATAAGTAGAATGGATGGCTTTGAGGTATGTAGGGAAGAGGTGTTGGAAATTCTGGAAAGGGTGAAAATAGATAAGTCCCCTGGGCCTGATGGCATTTATCCTAGGATTCTCTGGGAAGCAAGGGAGGAGATTGCAGAGCCATTGGCCTTAATTTTTATGTCCTCGTTGTCTA
>NC_057744.1:40584271-40586056 GCF_004010195.1 Chiloscyllium plagiosum | reverse complement strand
GTCATACTATAGGAAGGATGTGGAGGCACTGGAACTGGTGCAGAAGATGTTTACCAGGATGTTGCCTGGTATGGTAGAAAGATCGTATGAGGAAAGGCTGAGGCACTTGGGGCTGTTTTTATTGGAGAAAAGAAGGTTTAGGGGTGACTTGATAGAGGTGTATAAGATGATTAGGGGTTTAGATAGGGTCGACAGTGAGAATCTTTTTCCACGTATGAAGTCATCTATTACAAGGGGGCATAGCTTTAAATTAAGGGGGGGGGGGTAGGTATAGGACAGATGGTACGGGTATGTTCTTTACTCAGCGAGTCGTGAGTTCATGGAATGCTCTGCCAGTAGCAGTGGTGGACTCTCCCTCATTATGGGCATTTAAGCGGGCATTGGATAGGCATATGGAGGATAGTGGGCTAGTGTAGGTTAGGTGGGCTTGGATCGGCACAACATCGAGGGCCGAAGGGCCTGTACTGCGCTGTATTCTTCTATGTTCTATGTTCTATGTTCAGTTTGTCTGTATTCGGTTAGACCAAATGTTTTTTATGTGGTAACCCAGGCATCCAGCTGCCTGATGTATTCTTCTATGTTCTATGTTCTATGTTCAGTTTGTCTGTATTCGGTTAGACCAAATGTTTTTTATGTGGTAACCCAGGCATCCAGCTGCCTGATTAGACTGAAGGTACATTGCCATAAGTTCACAGCAGCTTCAAATAAGTGGGCTGACATAGTTAAACACATGCCAGGAATTTCAGACAACCCTTCAGTGTAGTGTAAGCAGCAGCATTACACACCGAGCACTTCATCTCACGGTCCATTAATTTTATTACCTGATCAGGAAACTTCTGATTGTGCTGTTGGTGCAATAACCATCAGCTGAAAATTGTGATAATTGCACCTTTTTTCTCATTATTATAAGGCGATCACTGCAATTAACGATGATAGCATTTCATAGCTTGGTGGATGGATCTGAGCCAGGTTTTTTGGTCGTGTAATGTGATCGCAGGATTGAGAGTGGGAGAAAGAGAGCGTGACCTCTCTCTGTAACTGATTCTGGGATTTCCTCGCAGAGAGAGAGCAGGATTTTCTCTGTAATTGATCCCAGGATTCGCACCCAGAGAGAGTAGGATCTCTGTAACTGATCCCAGGATTTACATCCATAGAGAATGGAATCTCTGTAACTGATCCCAGGATTTACATCCATAGAGAATGGGATCTCTGTAACTGATCCCAGGATTTACATCCATAGCGAGAGTGGGTTCTCTGTAACTGATCCCAGGATTTCCTCGCAGAGTGAGAATGGGATTTCACACTTACAGAGAGAGAATAGGATCTTTCGCTCTAACTGATCCCAGGATCAGCACCTATAGAGGAAGAGGTCAGAAGAGGTTTTGTGCGCAGTGCCTATTTCTGTACTTGGTTACAGACAGGAAACAAGCAGACCTGCTTCCACGTGGCAGACAGGGACTAGTCAGGTACCACAGCGATCAGCTTTAGGACCCCAGCTATTCAGAGTATGGATTCATGATTTAGATGAGGAAACTAAACAGCATCTCTCCAAGTTTGTAGATGTCACAACTAGGTAGGAAGGTGAATGGTGAGGAGGAGTTTCAGTATGATTTGGACAAATTGAGTGAGTGGCAAATGTGGATAAATGTGAGTTTATCATTTTGGTAGCTAAAACCAGAAAACTATCTAGGCAAATGGGCCTAGTTCAGTTCAGGAAATCTGATTGGCATGGACAAGTTGAGCTGAAGGGCATTTTTCCATGCTGTATGACTTCATGACTGGGGA
>NC_057744.1:40581886-40583771 GCF_004010195.1 Chiloscyllium plagiosum | reverse complement strand
GGTGTGATGTTCCCCGGGTGTAATGTTCCCCAGATGTTACGTTCCCAGTGTGTGATGTTCCCTGGGTGTCATGTTCCCCAGGTGTGATGTCCCCCAGTTGTGATGTTCCATGGGTGTGATGTTCCCCGGGTATGATGTTCCCTGCGTGTGATTTTCCCCGTTTGTAATTTGCCCTGGGTGTGACGATAGTTAGGTGTGATTTTCCCAGGGTTTGATGTTCCCCAGGTGTAATGTTGCCCAGGTGTGATGTTTTCTCGGTGTGAAGTTCCACGGGTGTAATGTTCCCGGTTGTGATGTTCCCTGGGTGTGAGGTTCCCCAGGTGTAATGTTCCCCAGATGTAATGTTCCCCAGGTGTGACTTTCCCCGGGTGTGATGTTCCCCGGGTGTGATGTTCCCCAGGAGTGATGTTCCTTGTGGGTGATGATCCCTGGGTGTGATGTTCCCCGGGTGTGATGTTCCCCAGGAGTGATGTTCCTTGTTGTGATGATCCCTGGGTGTGATGTTCCCTGGGTGTGATTTAACCCATTTGTGATGTTCCCCAGATGTGATGTTACCCAGGTGTGATGTTCCCCAGGTGTGATGTTCCCCGGGTGTGATGTTCCCCAGGTGTGATGTTCCCTAGGTGCAATGTTCCCCGGGTGTGATGTTCCTCAGGTGTGAAGTTCCCTGGGTGTGATGTTCCCCAGGAGTGATGTTCCTTGTGGGTGATGATCCCTGGGTGTGATGTTCCCTGGGTGTGATGTTCCCCAGGTGTGATGTTCCCTGGGTGTGATATTCCCCGGGTGTGATGTTCCCCGGGTGTGATGTTCCCCACGTGTGATCTTCCCTGGGTGTGATATTCCCCAGGTGTGATGTTCCCCGGGTGTTATGTTCCCCGGGTGTGATGTTCTCCGGGTGTGATGTTCCCCACGTGTGATCTTCCCTGGGTGTGGTGTTCCCTGGGTGTGATGTTCCCCAAGTGTAATGTTCCCTGGGTGTGTTGTTCTCCAGGTGTGATTTTCCCCGGTGTGTTGTTCCTCAGGTGTCATGTTCCCCGGGTGTGATGTTCCCCAGGTGTGATGTTCCCCGGGTGTGATGTTCTCCAGGAGTAATTGTGGGCGGCATGGTGGCACAGTGGTTAGCACTGCTGCCTCACAGCGCCTGAGACCCGGGTTCAATTCCCGCCTCAGGCGACTGACTGTGTGGAGTTTGCACGTTCTCCCCGTGTCTGCGTGGGTTTCCTCCGGGTGCTCCGGTTTCCTCCCACAGTCCAAAGATGTGCAGGGTCAGGTGAATTGGCCATGCTAAATTGCCCGTAGTGTTAGGTAAGGGGTAAATGTAGGGGTATGGGTTTCGCTTCGGCGGGTCGGTGTGGACTTGTTGGGCCGAAGGGCCTGTTTCCACACTGTAATGTAATGTAATCTAATCTAATCTAATGTTCCGCAAGAGTGATGTTCCCCGGGTGTAATGTTCCCCGGGTGTGATGTTCCCAAGTGTAATGTTCCCCAGATGTAATTTTCCCACGTGTGATGTTCCCGGGGTGTAATGTTCCCCTGCTGTGATGTTCCCCAGGTGTGATGTTCCCCAGGTGTGATGTTCCCTAAGTGTAATGTCCCCCAGGTGTGATGTTCCCCAGTTGTGATATTCCCCAGGTATGAGGTTCCCTGGTTGTGATGTTCCCTGGATGTGATGTTCCCCAGAGGTGATGTTCCCTGGGTGTGATGTTCCCTGGGTGTGATGTTCCCCAGGTGTGATGTTCCCCAGATGTGATGTTCCCCGGGTGTGATGTTCCCCAGATGTGATGTTAGCCGGGTGTGATGTTCCCCAGGTGTGTTGTTCCCGAGGTGTAATATTCCCTGGGTGTGATGTTCCCTGGGTGTGATGTTCCCCAGGTGTGATGTTCCC
>NC_057744.1:40577047-40580147 GCF_004010195.1 Chiloscyllium plagiosum | reverse complement strand
GGGTGTGATGTTCCCCAGGTGTGATGTTCCCTGGGTGTGATGTTCCCCAGGTGTGATATTCCCTGGGTGTGTTGTTCCCCAGATGTGATATTCTCCGGATGTGATGTTCCCTGGGTGTGATGTTCCGCAGGTGTGATGTTCCCGAGGTGTAAGGATCCCTGGGTGTGATGTTCCCTTGTTGTGATGTTCCCCGGCTGTGATGTTCCCCGGGTGTAATGTTTCCCGGGTGTGATTTTCCCCTGGTGTGATGTTCCCTGGGTGTGATGTTCCCCAGATGTGATGTTCCCCTAGTGTGATGTTCCCCAGATGTGATGTTCCCCAAGTGTGATGTTCCCAGGATGTAATGATCCCCAGGTGTGATGTTCCCCGTTTGTGATGTGCCCTGGGAGTGACATTTGCTGGGTGTGATTTTTCCAGGGTTTGATGTTCCTCAGGTGTGATGTTTCCCAGGTGTGATGTTCCCCGGGTGTGATGTTCCCCGGGTGTGATGTTCCCCGGGTGTTATGTTCCCCGGGTGTGATGTTCCCCAGGTGTGATCTTCCCTGGGTGTGATGTTCCCCGGGTGTGAAGTTCCCCAAGTGTAATGTTCCCTGGGTGTGATGTTCCCTGGGTGTGATGTTCCCTGGGTGTGATGTTCCCCAGGTGTGATGTTCCCCAGGTTTTATGTTCCCTGGGTGTGATGTTCCCCAGTGGAGATGTTCCCCGGGTGTGATGTTCCCCGGGTGTAATGTTTCCCAGGTGTGATGTTCCCTGGGTTTGATATTCCCTGGTTGTGATGTTCCCCGGGTGTGATGTTCCCCGGGTGTGATGTTCCCCGGGTGTGATGTTCCTCAGGTGTAATGTTTCCCAGGTGTGATGTTCCCTGGGTTTGATATTCCCTGGTTGTGATGTTCCCCGGGTGTGATGTTCCCCAGGTGTAATGTTCCCTGGGTGTGATGTTCCCCGGGTGTTATGTTCCCCGGGTGTGAAGTTCCCTGGGTGTGATATTCCCCGGGTGTGATGTTCCCCAGGTGTGATCTTCCCTGGGTGTGATGTTCCCCAGGTGTGATGTTCCCCAGGTGTGATGTTCCCTGGGTGTGATGTTCCCCAAGTGTAACGTTCCCTGGGTGTGTTGTTCCCCAGGTGTGATGTTCCCCAGGTGTGATGTTCCCCCGGTGTGTTGTTCCCCAGGTGTGATGTTCCCCGGGTGTGATGTTCTCCAGGAGTAATGTTCCCCAAGATTGATGTTCCCCGGGTGTAATGTTCCCCGGGTGTGATGTTCCCAAGTGTAATGTTCCCCAGATGTAATTTTCCCAGGTGTGATGTTCCCGGGGTGTAATGTTCCCCAGGTGTGATGTTCCCCAGGTGTGTTGTTCCCGAGGTGTAAAGTTCCCCGGGTGTGATGTTCCCTGGGTGTGATGTTCCCCGGGTGTGATGTTCCCCGGGTGTGATATTCTCCTGGTGTGATGTTCCCTGGGTGTGATGTTCCCTGAGTTTGATTTTCCCCGGGTGTAAAGTTCCGCAGGTGTGATGTTCCCTGGGTGTGATGTTCCCTGGGTGTGATGTTCCCCAGGTGTGATGTTCCCCAGGTGTGATGTTCCCCAGTTGTGACGTTCCCCAGGTATGAGGTTCCCTGGTTGTGATGTTCCCTGGGTGTGATGTTCCCCAGAGGTGATGTTCCCTGGGTGTGATATTCCCCGGGTATGATGTTCCCTGGGTGTGATGTTCCCCGGGTATGATGTTCCCCGGATGTGATGTTCCCGGGGTGTGATGTTCCCTGGGTGTGATGTTCCCTGGGAGTGATTTTCCCTGTGTGTGATGTTCCCCAGGTGTAATGTTCCCTGGGTGTGATGTTCCCTGAGTGTAATGTTCCCTGGGTATAATGTTCCCTGGGTGTGATGTTTCCCAGGTGTGATGTTCCCCGGATGTGGTGTTCCCCGGATTTGATGTTCCCCGGGTGTGATGTTCCCCGGGTATGATGTTCCCCAGGTGTAATGTTCCCCAGGTGTGATGTTCCCGGGTGTAATGTTCCCCAGATGTTACGTTCCCAGTGTGTGATGTTCCCTGGGTGTCATGTTCCCCAGGTGTGATGTCCCCCAGTTGTGATGTTCCATGTGTATGATGTTCCCTGGGTGTGATTTTCCCCGTTTGTGATGTGCCCTGGGTGTGACGATAGTTGGGTGTGATTTTCCCAGGGTTTGATGTTCCCCAGGTGTAATGTTGCCCAGGCGTGATGTTCTCTGGGTGTGAAGTTCCACGGGTGTAATGTTCCCCGGGTGTGACGTTCCCTGGGTGTGAGGTTCCCCAGGTGTAATGTTCCCCAGATGTAATGATCCCCAGGTGTGACGTTCCCCGGGTGTGATGTTCCCCGGGTGTAATTTTCCCCAGGAGTGATGTTCCTTGTGTGTGATGATCCCTGGGTGTGATGTTCCCTGGGTGTGATTTAACCCATTTGTGATGTTCCCCAGGTGTGATGTTACCCAGGTGTGATGTTCCCCAGGTGTGATGTTCCCCGGGTGTGATATTCCCCAGGTGTGATGTTCCCCGGGTGTGATGTTCCCCGGGTGTTATGTTCCCCGGGTGTGATGTTCCCCGGGTGTGATATTCCCCACGTGTGATCTTCCCTGGGTGTGATGTTCCCTGGGTGTGATGTTCCCCAAGTGTAATGTTCCCTGGGTGTGTTGTTCCCCAGGTGTGATGTTCCCCGGGTGTGATGTTCCCCAAGTGTAATGTTCCCTGGGTGTGTTGTTCCCCAGGTGTGATGTTCCCCAGGTGTGATTTTCCCCGGTGTGTTGTTCCTCAGGTGTAATGTTCCCCGGGTGTGATGTTCCCCAGGTGTGATGTTCCCCGGGGGTGATGTTCTCCAGGAGTAATGTTCCCCAAGAGTGATGTTCCCCGGGTGTAATGTTCCCCACGTGTGATGTTCCCGGGGTGTAATGTTCCCCTGCTGTGATGTTCCCCAGGTGTGATGTTCCCCAAGTGTAATGTCCCCCAGGTGTGATGTTCCCCAGTTGTGATATTTCCCAAGTATGAGGTTCCCTGGTTGTGATGTTCCCTGGGTGTGATGTTCCCCAGAGGTGATGTTCCCTGGGTGTGATGTTCCCTGGGTGTGATGTTCCCC
>NC_057744.1:40572078-40576070 GCF_004010195.1 Chiloscyllium plagiosum | reverse complement strand
GGTGTGATGTTCCCCGGGTGTGATGTTCCCCAGGAGTGATGTTCCTTGTGTGTGATGATCCCTGGGTGTGATGTTCCCTGGGTGTGATTTAACCCATTTGTGATGTTCCCCAGATGTGATGTTACCCAGGTGTGATGTTCCCCAGGTTTGATGTTCCCTGGGTGTGATACTCCCCAGGTGTGATGTTCCCCGGGTGTGATGTTCCTCAGGTGTGATGTTCCCCAGGTGTGATGTTCCCTGGGTGTGATACTCCCCAGATGTGATGTTCCCCGGGTGTTATGTTCCCCAGGTGTGTTGTTCCTGAGGTGTAATATTCCCTGGGTGTGATGTTCCCTGGGTGTGATGTTCCCTGGGTGTGATATTCCCCAGGTGTAATGTTCCCTGGGTGTGATGTTCCCTGAGTGTAATGTTCCCCGGGTGTAATGTTCCCTGGGTGTGATGTTTCCCAGGTGTGATGTTCCCCGGATGTGATGTTCCCCGGATTTGATGTTCCCCTGGTGTGATGTTCCCTGGGTATGATGTTCCCCGGATCTGATGTTCCCCAGGTGTGATGTTCCCTGAGTGTAATGTTCCCTGGGTGTGATATTCCCCAGGTGTAATGTTCCCTGGGTGTGATGTTCCCTGAGTGTAATGTTCCCTGGGTGTAATGTTCCCTTGATGTGATGTTTCCCAGGTGTGATGTTCCCCGGATTTGATGTTCCCCTGGTGTGATGTTCCCCGGGTATGATGTTCCCCGGATCTGATGTTCCCCTGGTGTGATGTTCCCCGGGTATGATATTCCCCAGGTGTAATGTTCCCCAGGTGTGATGTTCCCCGGGTGTAATGTTCCCCAGGTGTGCGGTTCCCTGGGTGTGATGTTCCCCAGGTATGATGTTCCCCAGGTGTGATGTTCCCTGGGTGTGATGTTCCCCGGGTGTGATGTTCCCTGGGTGTAATGTTATCCAGTTGTGATATTCCCCGGATGTGATGTTCTCCGGGTATGATGTTCCCCAGGTGTGATGTTATCCAGATGTGGTTCCCTGGGTGTGATGTTCCCCGAGTGTGATGTTCTTTGGGTGTGATGTTTCCCAGGTGTGATGTTCCCTGGGTGTGATGTTCCCTGGGTGTGATGTTCCCTGGGTGTGATGTTCCCCAGGTGTGATGTTCCCCAGGTGTGATGTTCCCTGGGTGTGATGTTCCCTGGTTATGATGTTCCCCAGGTGTGATGTTCCCCGGGTGTGATGTTCCCTGGGTGTGATGTTCCCTGGGTGTGGTGTACCCCAGGTGTGATGTTCCCCAGGTGTGATGTTCCCCGGGTATAAATTTCCCAGGGTGTGATGTTCCCTGGGTGTGATGTTCCCTGGGTGTGATGTTCCCTTGTTATGATGTTCCCCAGGTGTGATGTCCCCCGGGTGTGATGTTCCCTGGGTGTGATGTTCCCTGGGTTCGATATTCCCTGGGTGTGATGTCCCCTGGTTGTGATTTTCCCAGGGTGTGATGTTCCCTGAGTGTGATGTGCCCTGGGTGTGATGTTCCCCGGGTGTGATGTTCCCTGGGTGTGATGTTCCCCAGGTGCGATGTTCCCCTGGTCTTATGTTCCCCGTGTGTGATCTTCCCTGGGTGTGATTTTCCCCGGGGGTGATGTTCCCCAGGTGTGATTGTCCCTGGGTGTGATGTTCCCCGGGTGTAATGTTCCTTGGGTGTGATGTTCCCCGGGTGTGTTGTTCCCCAGGTGTGATGTTCCCTGGGTTTTATGTTCCCCGGGTGTGATGTTCCCCGGGTGTGATGTTCCTTGGGTGTGATGTTCCCCGGGTGTTATGTTCCCTGGGTGTGATGTTCCCCAGGAGTGATATTCCCTGGGTGTGATGTTTCCTGGGTGTGATGTTCCCCAGGTGTGACGTTCCATGGGTGTAATGTTCCCCAGGTGTGATGTTCCCCAGGTGTGATGTTCCCTGGGTGTGATGTTCCCCTGGGTGTGATGTTCCCCGGATGTGATATTCCCTGGGTGTGATGTTCCCTGGGTGTGATGTTCCCTGGGTGTGATGTTCCCTGGTTGTGACGTTCCCCAGGTGTGATGTTCCCCAGGTGTGTTGTTCCCCGGGTGTGATGTTCCCTGGGTGTGATATTCCCTGGGTGTGATGTTCCCTGGTTGTGATTTTCCCTGGGTGTGATGTTCCCTGGGTGTGATGTTCCCTGGTTGTGACGTTCCCCAGGTGTGATGTTCCCCCGGTGTGATGTTCCCTGGTTGTGACGTTCCCCAGGTATGATGTTACCCAGGTGTGATGTTCCACAGGTATGATGTTCCCCGGGTGTGATGTTCCCTGGGTGTGATGTTCCCCAGGTGTGACGTTCCATGGGTGTAATTTTCCCCAGGTGTGATGTTCCCCAGGTCTTATGTTCCCCGGGTGTGATCTTCCCTGGGTGTGATTTTCCCCAGGTGTGATGTTCCCCGGGTGTAATGTTCCCCAGGTGTGATTGTCTCTGGGTATGATGTTCCCTGGGTGTGATTTCCCAGGTTTGTGATGTTCCCCAGGTGTGATGTTCCCCAGGCGTGATGTTCCCCGGGTGTGATGTTTCCTGGTGTAATGATCCCCATGTGTGATGTTCCCCAGATGTGTTGTTCCCGAGGTGTAATGTTCACCACGTGTGATGTTCCCTGGGTGTGATTTTCCCTGGGTGTGATGTTCCCTGAGTTAGATTTTCCCCGGGTGTAAAGATCCCCAGGTGTGATGTTCCCCGGGTGTGATGTTTCCTGGGTGTGATGTTCCCCAGGTTTGACGTTCCATGGGTGTAATGTTCCCCAGGTGTGATGTTCCCCAGGTGTGATGTTCCCTGGGTGTGATGTTCCCCGGGTGTGATGTTCCCCGGGTGTCATGTTCCCTGGGTGTGATGTTCCCCAGGTGTGATGTTCCCCAGGTGTGATGTTCCCTGGATGTGATGTTCCCCAGGTGTGACGTTCCATGTGTGTAATGTTCCCCAGGTGTAATGTTCCCCAGGTGTGATGTTCCCCGAGTGTGATGTTCCCTGGGTGTGATGTTCCCCAGGTGTGATGTTCCCTGGGTGTGATGTTCCCTGGGTGTGATATTCCCTGGGTGTGATGTTCACTGGGTGTGATGTTCCCCAGGTGTGATGTTCCCCGGGTATGATGTTCCCTGGGTGTGATGTTCCCTGGGTGTGATGTTCCCTGGTTGTGATGTTCCCTGGGTGCGATGTTCCCGGGTATGATGTTCCCTGGGTGTGATGTTCCCCAGGTGTGATGTTCACTGGGTGTGATGTTCCCTGGGTGTGATGTTCCCGGGGTGTGATATTCCCCAGATGTGATGTTCCCCAGGTGTGATGTTCCCTGGGTGTGATGTTCCCTGGTTGTGATGTTCCCTGGGTATGATGTTCCCTGAGTGTGATGTGCCCTCGGTGTGATGTTCCCCGGGTGTGATGTTCCCTGGGTGTGAAGTTCCCTGGGTGTGATATTCCCTGGTTGTGATGTTCCCCAGGTGTGATGTTCCCCAGGTGTGATGTTCCCTGGGTGTGATGTTCCCCAGGTGTGATGTTCCCCAGGTGTGATGTTCCCTGGGTGTGATGTTCCCTGTGTGTGATGTTTCCTGGGTGTAATGTTCCCCAGGTGTGATATTCCCCAGGTGTGATGTTCCCCAGATGTGATGTTCCCTGGGTGTGATGTTCCCCGGGTGTGATGTTCCCTGGGTGTGATGTTCCCCAGGTGTGATGTTCCCCAGGTGTGATGTTCCCTGTTTGTGATGTTCCCTGTGTGTGATGTTCCCCGGGTGTGATGTTCCCTGGGTGTGATATTCCCCAGGTGTGATGTTCCCCAGGTGTGATGTTCCCCAGATGTGAAGTTCCCTGTGTGTGATGTTCCCCGGGTGTGATGTTCCCTGGGTGTGATATTCCCCAGGTGTGATGTTCCCCAGGTGTGATGTTCCCCAGATGTGAAGTTCCCTGTGTGTGATGTTCCCCGGGTGTGATGTTCCCTGGGTGTGATATTCCCCAGGTGTGATGTT
>NC_057744.1:40565183-40569422 GCF_004010195.1 Chiloscyllium plagiosum | reverse complement strand
GGGTGTGATGTTCCCTGGGTGTGATGTTCCCCAGGTATGATGTTCCCCAGGTGTGATGTTCCCCAGGTGTGATGTTCCCTGGGTGTGATGTTCCCTGGGTGTGATGTTCCCTGGTTATGATGTTCCCCAGGTGTGATGTTCCCCGGGTGTGATGTTCCCTGGGTGTGATGTTCCCTGGGGTGGATTTCCCTGGTTATGATGTTCCCCAGGTGTGATGTTCCCCGGGTGTGATGTTCCCTGGGTGTGATGTTCCCTGGGTGTGATGTTCCCCAGGTATGATGTTCCCCAGGTGTGATGTTACCCGGGTATAAATTTCCCTGGGTGTGATGTTCCCTGGGTGTGATGTTCCCTGGGTGTGATGTTCCCTTGTTATGATGTTCCCCAGGTGTGATGTCCCCCGGGTGTGATGTTCCCTGGGTGTGATGTTCCCTGGGTGCGATATTCCCTGGGTGTGATGTCCCCTGGTTGTGATTTTCCCAGGGTGTGATGTTCCCTGAGTGTGATGTGCCCTGGGTGTGATGTTCCCCGGGTGTGATGTTCCCCGGGTGTGATGTTCGCTGGGTGTGATGTTCCCCAGGTGTGATGTTCCCCAATTGTAATGTTCCCTGGGTGTGATGTTCCCCGGGTGTGATGTTCCCCAGGTGTGATGTTCCCCAGGTGTGATGTTCCCTGGGTGTGATGTTCCCTGGGTGTGATGTTCCCTGGGTGTGATATTCCCCAGGCGTGATGTTCCCCAGGGGTGATCTTCCCCGGGTGTGAAGTTCCCCGGGTGTGATGTTCCCCGGGTGTGATGTTCCCCAGGTGTGATGTTCCCTGGGTGTGATGTTCCCTGGGTGTGATGTTCCCTGGGTGTGATATTCCCCAGGTGTGATGTTCCCCAGGGGTGATGTTCCCCGGGTGTGAAGTTCCCCGGGTGTGATGTTCCCCGGGTGTAATGTTCCCTGGTTATGATGTTCCCCAGGTGTGATGACCCCCAGGTGTGATGTTCCCTGGGTGTGATGTTCCCTGGTTGTGATATTCCCAGGGTGTGATGTTCCCCAGGGGTGATGTTCCCCGGGTGTGATGTTCCCTGTGTGTGATATTCCCCAGGTGTGACGTTCCATGGGTGTAATGTTCCCCAAGTGTGCTGTTCCCCAGGTGTGATGTTCCCTGGGTGTGATGTTCCACAGGGGTGATGTTCCCCGGGTGTGATGTTCCCTGGGTGTGATGTTCCCCAGGTGTGATGTTCCCCGGGTGTAATGTTCCCCAGGTGTGATGTTCCCTGGGTGTAATTTTCCCCGGGTGTAATGTTCCCTGGTTATGATTTTCCCCAGGTGTGATAACACCCGGGTGTGATGTTCCCTGGGTGTGATGTTCCCTGGTTGTGATGTTCCCTGGGCGTGATATTCGCTGAGTGTGATGTGCCTTGGGTGTGATGTTCGCCAGGTGTGACGTTCCCCAGGTGTGATGTTCCCTGGGTGTGATGTTCCCCAGGGGTGATGTTCCCCGGGTGTGATGTTCTCCGGGTGTAATGTTCCCTGGGTGTGATTTTCCCCGGGTGTCATTTTCCCTGGTTATGATGTTCCCCAGGTGTGATGACCCCCGGGTGTGATGTTCCCTGGGCGTGATGTTCCCTGGGTGTGATATTCCCAGGGTGTGATGTTCCCCGGGTGTGATGTTCCCCAGGTGTGATGTTCCCCGGGTGTGATATTCCCTGGGTGTGATGTTCCCCAGCTGTGACGTTCCCCGGGTGTAATGTTCCCTGGGTGTGATGTTCCCCAGGTGTGATGTTCCCCAGGTGTGATGTTCCCTGCGTGTGTTGTTCCCCAGGGGTGATGTTCCCCGGGTGTGATGTTCCCTGGGTGTGATGTTCCCCAGGTGTGACGTTCCATGGGTGTAATGTTCCCCAAGTGTGCTGTTCCCCTGGTGTGATGTTCCCTGGGTGTGATGTTACACAGGGGTGATGTTCCCCGGGTGTGATGTTCCCCGGGTGTGATGTTCCCCGGGTGTAATGTTCCCTGGGGGTGATGTTCCCTGGGTGTGATGTTCCCTGGGTGTGATGTTCCCCAGGTGTGATGTTCCCCGGGTGTAATGTTCCCCAGAGGTGATGTTCCCTGGGTGTGATTTTCCCCGGGTGTAATGTTCCCTGGTTATGATGTTCCCCAGGTGTGATGACCCCTGGGTGTGATGTTCCCTGGGTGTGATGTTCCCTGGGTGTGATTTTCCCCAGGTGTGATGTTCCCTAGGTGTGATGATCCCCAGGTGTGATGTTCCCCGGGTATAATTTTCCCTGGGTGTGATTTTCCCTGGGTGTGATGTTCCCTGGGTGTGATGTTCCCTAGTTATGATGTTCCCCAGGTGTGATGTCCCCCGGGTGTGATGTTCCCTGGGTGTGATGTTCCCTGGGTGCGATATTCCCTGAGTGTGATGTGCCCTGGGTGTGATGTTCCCCGGGTGTGATGTTCCCTGGGTGTGATGTTCCCTGGGTGTGATGTTCCCTGGGTTTGATGTTCCCTGTTTGTGATGTTCCCCGGGTTTGATGTTCCCCAGGTGTGATGTTCCCCAGGTGTGATGTTCCCTGGGTGTGATGTTCCCCAGGGGTGATGTTCCCCGGGTGTGATGTTCCCTGGGTGTGATGTTCCCCAGGTGTGACGTTCCATGGGTGTAATGTTCCCCAAGTGTGATGTTCCCCAGGTGTGATGTTCCCTGGGTGTGATGTTCCCCAGGGGTGATGTTCCCCGGTGTGATGTTCCCCGGGTGTGATGTTCCCCGGGTGTAATGTTCCCTGGGTGTGATGTTCCCTGGGTGTGATGTTCCCTGGGTGTGATGTTCCCTGGGTGTGATTTTCCCCGGGTGTGATGTTCCCTGGGGGCGAAATTCCCTGGGTGTGATGTTCCCTGGGGGCGAAATTCCCTGGGTGTGATGTTCCCTGGGGGCGAAATTCCCTGGGTGTGATGTTCCCTGGGGGCGAAATTCCCTGGGTGTGATGTTCCCTGGGGGCGAAATTCCCTGGGTGTGATGTTCCCTGGGGGCGAAATTCCCTGGGTGTGATGTTCCCTGGGGGCGAAATTCCCTGGGTGTGATGTTCCCTGGGGGCGAAATTCCCTGGGTGTGATGTTCCCTGGGGGCGAAATTCCCTGGGTGTGATGTTCCCTGGGGGCGAAATTCCCTGGGTGTGATGTTCCCTGGGGGCGAAATTCCCTGGGTGTGATGTTCCCTGGGTGTGATGTTCCCTGGGTGTGATTTTCCCCGGGTGTGATGACCCCCGGGTGTGATGTTCCCTGGGTGTGATGTTCCCCAGGTGTGATGTTCCCTGGGCGTGATGTTCGCTGAGTGTGATGTTCCCCAGGTTGACGTTCCATGGGTGTAATGTTCCCCAGGTGTGATGTTCCCCAGGTGTGATGTTCCCCGGGTGTGATGTTCCCCGGGTGTAATGTTCCCTGGGTGTGATTTTCCCCGGGTGTAATGTTCCCTGGTTATGATGTTCCCCAGGTGTGATGACCCCCGGGTGTGATGATCCCTGGGTGTGATGTTCCCTGGGTGTGATATTCCCCGGGTGTGATGTTCCCCGTGTGTGATGTACCCCGGGTGTGATGTTCCCTGGGTGTGATGTTCCCTGGTTGTGACGTTCCCCAGGTGTGATGTTCCCCAGGGGTGATGTTCCCCGGGTGTGATGTTCCCCGGGTGTAATGGTCCCCAGGCATGATGTTCCCAGGGTGTGCTGTTCTCTGGGTGTGATGTTCCCCATGTGTGATGTTCCCCGGGTGTGATGTACCCCAGGTGTGACGTTCCCTTGGTGTGATGTTCCCCAGGTGTGACGTTCCCCGGGTGTGATGTTCCCCAGGTGTGATGTTCCCTGGTTGTGATGTTCCCTGGTTGTAATGTTCCCTGGGTGTGATGTTCCCCGGGTGTGTTGTTCCCCAGGTGTGAGGTTCCCTGGGTGTTATGTTCCCTGGGTGTGATGTTGCCCAGGTGCGCTGTTCCCTGGGTGTGATGTTCCCCATGTGTGATGTTCCCCGGGTGTGATGTACCCCAGGTGTGATGTTCCCTGGTTGTGATGTTCCCTGGTTGTAATGTTCCCTGGGTGTGATGTTCCCCGTGTGTGTTGTTCCCCAGGTGTGAGGTTCCCTGGGTGTTATGTTCCCTGGGTGTGATGTTCCTTGGGTGTGATGTTCCCCGGGTGTTATGTTCCCCGGGTGTGATGTTCCCCAGGTGTGATATTCCCTCGGTGTGATGTTTCCTGGGTGTGATGTTGCCCAG
>NC_057744.1:40539405-40564683 GCF_004010195.1 Chiloscyllium plagiosum | reverse complement strand
AGGTGTTATGTCCCCCGGGTGTGATGTTCCCTGAGTGTGATGTTCCCTGGGTGTGATAATCCCTGGGTGTGATGTTCCCTGGTTGTGATGTTCCCTGGGCGTGATGTTCCGTGAGTGTGATGTCCCCTGGGTGTGATGTTCCCCGGGTGTGATGTTCCCTGGGTGTGATGTTCCCTGGGTGTGATGTTCCCTGGTTGTGAGGTTCCCCAGGTGTGATGTTCCCCAGGTGTGATGTTCCCCAGGTGTGATGTTCCCCGGGTTTGATGTTCCCTGGGTGTGATATTCCCTGGTTGTGACATTCCCCAGGTCTGATGTTCCCCAGGTGTGATGTTCCCTGGTTGTGACGTTCCCTAGGTGTGATGTTCCCCGGGTGTGATGTTCCCTGAGTGTGATGTGCCCTGGGTGTGATGTTCCCCGGGTGTGATGTTCCCTGGGTGTGATGTTCCCCAGGTGCGATGTTCCCCTGGTCTTATGTTCCCCGTGTGTGATCTTCCCTGGGTGTGATTTTCCCCGGGGGTGATGTTCCCCGGGTGTAATGTTCCCCAGGTGTGATTGTCCCTGGGTGTGATGTTCCCCGGGTATGATGTTCCCTGGGTGTCATTTTCCACGTTTGTGATTTTCCCCAGGTGTGATGTTCCCTGGTGTAATGATCCCCATGTGTGATGTTCCCCAGGTGTGTTGTTCCCGAGGTGTAATGTTCCCCGGTTGTGATGTTCCCTGGGTGTGATTTCCCAGAGTTTGATTTTCCCCGGGTGTAAAGATCCCCAGGTGTGATGTTCCCCGTTCGTGATGTGCCCTGGAAGTGACATTTGCTGGGTGTGATATTTCCAGGGTTTAATGTTCCTCAGGTGTGATGTTCCCCAGGTGTGATGTTCCCCGGGTGTGATATTCCCTGGGTGTGATGTTCCCCAGGTGTGACGTTCCCTGGGTGTAATGTTCCCCAGGTGTGATGTTCCCTGGGTGTGATGTTCCCTGGGTGAGATGTTCCCCAGTTGTGATGTTCCCCGGGTGTGCTATTCCCTGGATGTGATATTCCCCAGGTGTGACGTTCCCTGGGTGTGATGTTCCCCAGGTGTGATGTTCCCTGGGTGTGATGTTCCCCAGGGGTGATGTTCCCCGGGTGTGATGTTCCCCAGGTGTAATGTTCCCCAGGTGTGATGTTCCCTGGGTGTGATGTTCCCCGGGTGTGATGTTCCCCAGATGTGATCTGCAATTACCTTAGGCAGAGAATTCCATTGTTTGGAGCCAGCGACAGTGAAGGAGACCACTATCATCCTTATACCTAAGAAAGCACATGCGGTGTGCCTTAATGAGTGCCATCCAATGGGTCTGACCTCATTAATCATGAAGTGCTTTGAGAGGTTGGTCATGGCCCATATCAACTCCAGTCTCCTGGCCTGTCTCGATGCCTTACAATTTGCCTACCGATGTAACTGGTTCATAATGGATTCCACATCCCTCGCCCACGCTCATTCCTGGAGCATCTCGATAACAAGGACACCCACGTCCTGGTCATCGACTACAGCTCTGCCTTCACCACCATTATCCCATCCAGATTGATCTCAAAACTCCGTGACTTTGATCTGGACTCCACCCTCTGCAATTGGTTCCTCAGCTTCCTCATGCGTAGACTCCAATCAGTGAAGAAAGGTGACTGCACCTCCACAATAACACTCAACACTGGAGCCCTCCAAGGATGCATCCTCAGCCCCCTATTGTACTGCCTGTACATCCATGACTGCGTTGCCAAGTTCCGAACGAACGCTATCTATAAGTTCACTGACAACACCATTATAGTAGGACAGATATCTAACAACAACGAGTCAAAATACAGAAGGGAGATAGACAGCTTGGTAACATGATGCAATGAGAACATTCTCTCTCTCGATGTCAGCAAATCTAAAGAACTGATCACTGACTTTAGTAAGAAAGGATTTTCCATCTACAACAATGGAACTGAGAGGGTGGAGAGTGTCAAGCTCTTCGGAGTGATGATAACTGACACACCTGTTCTGGTCTTACCATGAAGTAGCGATGGTAAAGAAGCTGCATTAAACCCCTTCTTCCTCACAGGAAATTTGGCATGTCCATAAGGACCCTCACCAACTTCTACTGATGCACAATTGAAAGCATACTGTCTGGGTGCATAACAGCTGGTATGGCAACCGCCCTGCCCAGGGTCGTAGGAAAGTACAGAGGGTGGTGTGCACAGCCCAGACCATCACGGGAACTAACCTTCCATCCATGGGCTCCACTTACATGGCTCCCTGCTGCGGAAAGGCTGCCAACATCATTAAAGACCCTTTGTACCCTGGCAGCGCTCTCCTATAACCTCTTCCGTCAAGCACAAGATACAGCAGACTGAACACACACCAATCGGTTCAGGGCAGCTTCTTCCCAGCAGTTATTAGGCCATTGCATGGATTGTATAGCCTCAAATTATGCTAGTCTTGTTAATGTTGATCTCTCTTGTACGCTCTGTGCAATGTTACCTGCACACTTCCATCTAATTCTTTTGTTGTGTACATTCCTCCTTACTGCGATCTGCTTGTACTGCTCGTAAACAAAGTTTTTTGTTTTCTTTGGCCTAGCCAGCATAGTGTGAATGCCCTAAGCTGATAAGACTCTACATTTCCTGGCTATATATTCTTTTTTAACTTTTCCCCAGTTTTTTTTTAAACAAAGCTTTATTTATTGCACTTCAGTCCAAGTGACAATCAATCAATCAATATTTCCAAGTCAGGATGGTGAGTGATTTGGAGGGGAGCTTGCAGGTAATGGTGTTCCCAAGTATCTGCTGCCCTTGTCCTTCGAGATGGAAGTGGTCATGGGTTTGGAAAGTGCTACCTTGATGTTCTCCAGGTCTAAACATTGAATCCCGACAGTGTGGAAACATTCCATTTGGCCCAACAAGTCCACACTGACCCTCCGAAGAGTAACCCACCCAGACCCATTTCCCTATCCTATTACTCTACATTTACCCCTGACTAATGCACCTAATCGTTACTTCCCTGAACATAAGATTACTTTACAGTGTGGAAGTCTGTAAGGGAAATCTAGCATGGCCAATTCACCTAACCTGCACATTTTTGGATTGTGGGGTGGAAAAACCAGAGTACCCAGAGGAAACCCACGTAGACATGGGGGGGAATGTGCAAATTCCACATAGACAGGCTGGAATCGAAGCTGGGTCCGTGGCGCTGTGAGGCAGTAGTGCTAACCATTGAGCGACAGACTCGCCTTCAGATTCCCCGGGTGTGCAGTTCCCCAGGTGCAATGCTCCCCAAGTGCAATGCTCCCCAAGTGCAATGCCCCCCAAGTGCAATGCTCCCCAGGTGCAATTGCCCCCAGGTGCAATGTTCCCTAGGTGTGCTGTTCTCCAGGTGCAATGTTCCCCATGTGCAATGTTCCCTAGATGTGCTGTTCTCCAGGTGCAATGTTCCCCATGTGCAATGTTCCCTAGGTGTGCTGTTCCCCAGGTGCAATATTCCCCATGTGCAATGTTCCCTCGGTGTGCTGTTCCCCAGGTGCAATGTTCCCCATGTGCAATGTTCCCTAGGTGTGCTGTTCTCCAGGTGCAATGTTCCCCATGTGCAATGTTCCCTAGGTGTGCTGTTCCCCAGGTGCAATATTCCTCATGTGCAATGTTCCCTAGGTGTGCTATTCTCCAGGTGTAATGTTCCCCATGTGCAATGTTCCCTAGGTGTGCTGTTCCCCAGGTGCAATGTTCCCCATGTGCAATGTTCCCTAGGTGTGCTGTTCCCCAGGTGCAATATTCCCCAGATGCAATGTTCTCTAGGTACAATGGTCCCCAGGTGCAATACTGAAAAATGTGTTGCTGGAAAAGGGCAGTAGGTCAGGCAGCATCCAAGGAGCAGGAGAATTAACGTTTCGGGCATAAGCCCTTCTTCAGGAATGACAATTCCTGAAGAAGGGCTTATGCCCGAAACATCAATTCTCCTGCTCCTTGGATGCTGCCTGACCTACTGCGTTTTTCCAGCAACACATTTTTAAGCTCTGATCTCCAGCATCTGCAGTCCTCACTTTCCCCAGGTGCAATGTTCCCCATGTGCAATGTTCCCAAAATGTGCTGTTTCCCAGTTGCAATGTTCCCCAGGCATGTTATCCCTCGGTGCAATGTTCCCCAGTTGCAATGTTCCCCAGGCATGTTATCCCTCGGTGCAATGTTCCCCAGGTACAATGTTCCCCAGGCGTGTTACCCCGAGGTGCAATGTTCCCCAGGTACAATGTTCCCCAGGCATGTTATCCCTCGGTGCAATGTTCCCCAGGTACAATGTTCCCCAGGCGTGTTACCCCGAGGTGCAATGTTCCCCAGGTGCAATGTTCCCCAGGTACAATGTTCCCCAGGCACAATGTTCCCCAGGCGTGTTACCCCGAGATGCAATGTTCCCCAGGTACAATGTTCCCCAGGTACAATGTTCCCCAGGCACAATGTTCCCCAGGCGTGTTATCCCTCGGTGCAATGGACCCCAGGCGTGCTGTTCCCCCAGGCGTGTTATCCCTCGGTGCAATGGACCCCAGGCGTGCTGTTCCCCAGGCGTGTTATCCCCAGGTGCAATGTTCCTCAGGTACAATGTTCCCCAGGTGCAATGGACCACAGGCGTGCGGTTCTCCAGGTGCAATGTTCCTCAGGTACAATGTTCCCCAGGTGTGCTGTTCTCCAGGTGCAATGGACCCCAGGTGTGCTGATCCCTGGTTCAATGTTCCCCAGGTGCAATGATCCCCAGGTGCAATGTTCCCCAGGCGTGCTGTTCCCCAGGTGCAATGTTCCCCAGGTGCAATGGACCACAGGCGTGCTGTTCCCCAGGTGCAATGTTCCCCAGGTGCAATGGACCCCAGGCGTGCTGTTCCCCAGGTGCAAAGTTCCCCAGGTGCAATGGACCCCAGGCGTGCTGTTCCCCAGGTGCAAAGTTCCCCAGGTGCAAAGTTCCCCAGGTGTGCTGATCCCTGGTGCAATGTTCCCCAGGCATGCTGTTCCCCAGGTGCAATGGACCCCAGGCGTGCTATTCCCCAGGTGCAATGTTCCCCAGGTGCAATGGACCCCAGGCGTGCTGTTCCCCAGGTGCAATGTTCCTCAGGTGCAATGGACCACAGGCGTGCTGTTCCTCAGGTGCAATGTTCCCCAGGTGTGCAGTTCACTGGGTGTTGGGTTCTCTAGGTGTAATGTTCTCCCCCTCTAAATGGTTATGTTGCTGCTTTGGATCTCCTGGTACTTCTCCTCTCACTATCTGGCCCAAAGACACATGAACTGTGTACGATATCTGAAAGAAACCATCACCACAGTTAAACACAGAACAGAAATTTGTCAAAATACTTAGGTATTGTCTTTGGAGACAAACAAGAAGTGTTTACTGTCAGCAATCAGGATCTTGCCTGCTATCTGGAGAGACAGTAAGTGATACACCTTTTTTTCCACTTGGCATGCTGTCATCAGTGCCACTCAGGGAGATAACGAGGCAGAGGTGTGTCAGCAGGATTGGATCATTGACCCTGGAGGTGTGAAGACCCCTGACCATCACCCTCACAGTCAATTTAATGCCCCTCTTCACTAAACCTGGAATGTGGGGTGGGGCATGGTTTGCATTAAATTCCCCCACACAGCCTGCATCTTTGTCATTGGCTTTTCATCAGATCAGTTTCAATATTGGGATTAAACCAAACAGGAAAATAGTTTTAGTCCTAGAATATACCATCACTTAATGGTATGTAATATTCTAAGAGCTAAGTGGTTATATAGTCATAGAGTCATGGAGATGTAAAGCACAGAAGTAGACCCTTCGGTCCAACTCGTCCATGCTGACCAGCTATCCCAACCTAATCTAGTCCCATTTACCAGGACTTGGCCCTTATCCCTCTAATGTTTCCTATTTTCAGCAGTGGGAGTTGAGAGAACACGAGCCAGGCAAGAGCCGGGAAGGTAAATTTGAATATTAAGTAAATACTTCATGAATCAGTGGAGCGAAGGCTGGACAGGAGCGGAAGTGAGCACGGGCACAGCTGGGTAAGTGAACAAATATATTCGGGCAGTAGCTAAACCCGAAACACAACATGTGTGGTGTCTCTCAACCATCCTCCTCCTCTAACTAAAAACAAAAGACTCTGTCTGTAAATTCAGGTGTTTTTAAAATCTCTTTTGACAATTTAGAGCAGAGGGATGGAAGCTTGGGCAGTTGCCTGCTCCTCTTGCAGGACGTGGGAGGTAAGGCTCACAGCTAGTATCCCTGCTGACCTCACCTGCAAGAGTGCACCCAAATCCAGCTCCTCACAGACCATGATAGGGAACTGGAGCTGGATGTACTTCAGATCATTCAGGAGGCCGAGGAGCTGAGAGAAAGGAGTTATAGGCAGGTAGTTACACCAGAGTTACAGGATAAAGGTAGCTGGGTGACCGTCAGGAGACAGAAAGGGAATAGACCGACAGTGAGGGATCCCCTGTGGCTGTTCCCCTCAATCATAAGTATACCACATTGGGAGGAGGGGGGCATTTGGGGGAGGGGTGGGGGTGCACCTGCCAGGGCAAAATGGGGGGGGGGGGGGGGGTGCACCTACCAGGGGAAAGCCACAGCAGCCAGGTCACTGGCACTGAGCCTGGCTCTGTGGCTCAGAAGGGAAGGGGGGAGAATAGGAGAGCGATAGTGATAGGCGATTCAATGGTTAGAGGAACTGACAGGAGATTCCGTGCTCACGATCGAGACTCCTCGATGGTATGTTGCGTCCCGGGTGCCAGGGTCGGATCGAGTCAGCAGGATTCTTAAAGGGGGAGGAAGAGTAGCCAGAAGTCATGGTACACATAACTAGGAAAAAGGATGAGGTGCTGAAATATGAATCCAGGGAGTCAGATTGGAAGCTAAAAGACAGGATGAGCAGAGTAGTAATCTCAGGATTGCTACCGATGCCATGTGCTAGTGAGGCTAGGAACAGAGAGCGAGTGCAGCTGAACATGTGGCTGCAGAACTGGTGTAGGATGGAGGGCTTCAGATATGTGGACCATTGGGATACCTTCTGGGGAAGGTGGGACCTGTACAAGGTCACCTGAACTGCAGGGGCACGAATATCCTGGGTGGGAGGTTTGCTAGAGCTCTTCAGGTAGGTTTAAACTAGTTTGGCAGGGGGTGGGAACCAGAGCTACGGATCAGAGGATGGGGTAATTGGTGAAAAGGCAGATACAGCATGCAAAGTGTCTGTGAGGAAGGATAGACAGTTGATAGCACAAAATTGCAGTCAGTCTGATGGGTTGAGGTGTGTCTATTTTAATGAAAGAAGTGTCAGGAATAAGGGTGATAAACTTAAAGCATGGATCAGTACTTGGAGCTTCAATGTTGTGGACATTACTTGGAGACTTAGATATCACAGCGGCAGGACTGGTCATTGGATGTTCCAGGATTTAGATGCTTCAAAAGGAATAGGGAGGGAGGTAAAAGAGGTGGGAGTGGCATTGTTAATCAGGGATAGTATCATAGCTGCAGAAAGGGACATTGTTGAGAAAGATTTGGCTACTGAGTTATTATGGGTGGAAGTCAGAAACAAGAAAAGAGCAGTCACTTTATTCGCAGTTTTCTTTAGACCTCTTAATAGCAACAGAGACACGGAGGAGCAGATTGGGAGGTAGATTTTGGAAAGGTGCTGAAGTAACAGGGTTGTTGTCATGGGTGACTTAAACTTCCCTAATTTTGATTGGAACCTCTTTAATGCAAATAGTTTGAGCAAGTTTTGTCAGGTGTGTCCAGGCAGTATCCCTGACTCAATGATAGATAGGAGAAAGTGAGGACTCCAGATGCTGGAGATCAGAGCTGAAAATGTGTTGCTGGAAAATGATAGATAGGCCAATTAGAAGGGAGGCCATATTGGATTTGGTGCTTGGCAACAAACCAGGTCAGGTATCAGATCACTTTGGCGGGAGAGCGTTTCAGCGATAGTGATCACACCTCCCTAATCTTTACTATAGTCGTGGAAAGGGATAGGAGCAGACAGTATGGGAAAGTATTTAACTGGAGGAGGGGGAATTACAATGCGATTCAGCAGGAACAGTGGAGCATCAACAGATATTCTCAGGGAAATGCATGACAGAAATGTGGAGATTGTTTAGGGAGCACTTGCTGCGAGTGCTGGATAGGTTTGTCCCACTGAGGCAAGGAAGGGATGGTAGGTGAAGGAACCTTAGATGACAAGAGATGTGGAACATCTAGTCAAGAGGAAAAAGGAAGCTTACTTAAGATTGAGGAGGCAAGGGTCAGACAGGGGTCTAGAGGGTTACAGGTGGCCAGGAAGGAACTGAAGAATGGACTTAGGAGAGCTAGAAGGGGGGCATGAAAAAGCCTTGGTGGGTAGGATTAAGGAAAACCTCATCGCAGTTTACACTTATGTCAGGAACAAAATGATAGCCAGAATGAGGATAGGGTCAACCAGGGATAGTGGAGGGAGCTTGGGCCTGGAGTCGACGGAAGTAGGGGAGGTCCTTAATGAATGCTTGGCTTCAGTATTCATTACTAAGAGGGATCTTGTCATTTGCGCAGAAAACGTGAAACAGACCAATATGCTCGAACAAGTCGATGTTAAGAAGGAGGATGTGCTGGAAATTTTGAAAAATATGAGGATAGATAATTCCCCTGGGCCAGACCGATATACCCAAGGTTTCTACAGGAAGTGAGGAAAGAGATTTCTGCACCTTTGGCAATGATCTTTGTGTCCTCACTGCCCACTGGAGTAGCACTAGATGATTAGAGGGTGGAAGACGTTATTTATTCACTTGTTCAAGAATCCTGGGAATTACAGACCAATCAGTCTTAAGTCAGTGTTGGCAAATATTTGGAAAGGATTCTGAGAGACAGGATTTACGATTATTTGGAAAAGCATAGTTTGATTAGTGGTAGTCAGCATGGCTTTGTGAGGGGCAGGTCATTCCTTACAAGCCTTATTGAATTATTTGAGGATGTGATAAAATACACTGGTGAAGACAGAGCAGTGAATGTGGTGTACATAAATTTTAGCAAGGCTCATTCAGAAAGTAAGGAGGCATGGGATACAGGAAATGTGACTGAATACAGAATTGGCTGGCCCAAAGAAGACAGAGAGGGTGGTGTGTATTCAGCCTGGAGCTCGGTGACCAGTGGTGTTCCACAAGGATCTGTTCTGGGACCTCTACTCTTTGTGAATTTTATAAAGGACTTGGATGAGGAAGTGGAAGGGTGAGTTAGTAAGTTTGCCAATGACATGAAGGTTGGTGGAGTTGTAGATAGTGTAGAGGGCTGTTATAAGTTGCAACGGGACATTGACAGGATGCAGAGCTGGGCTGAGAAGTGGTAGATGGAGTTCAACCTGGAAAATTGTGAAGTGATTCACTTTGGAAGATGGAATTTGAATGCAGAATACACGGTTAAAGGTAGGATTCTTGGCAGTGTGAAGGAACAGAGGGATCTTGGGGTCCACGTCCATAGGTCCTTCAAAGTTGCTAGCCAAGTTGATAGGGTTGTTAAGAAGGTATGTGGTGTATTGGCTTTCATTAGCAGGGGGATTGAGTTTAAGAGCCACGTGGTTGGTTGAACCACATTTGGAATATTCTGTTCAGTTCTGTCACCTCATTAGTGGAAGGATGTAGACGGTTTAGAGAGGATGCAGAGGAGGTTTACCACGATGGTGCATGGACTGGAGGGCATGTCTTAGGAGGAAAGGTTGAGAGAGTTAGGGCTTTTCTCATTGGAGCGAAGAAGGATGAGAGGTGACTTGACAGAGGTATACAAGGTAATGAGAGGCATAGATAGAGTGGCAGTCAGAGACGAGGAGATGCTGCAGATGCTGGAGTACCAGAGTTGAAAAATGTGGTGCTGGAAAACAGATGAATCAACGTTTCAGGCATAAGCCCTTCTTCCTCATTCCTGAAGAAGGACTTATGCCCGAAACGTCGATTCTCCTGCTCCTCGGATGCTGCCTGGCCTGCTGTGTTTTTCCAGCACCACATTTTTCAACTCTGGCAGTCAGAGACGTTTTCCCAGGGCAGAAATGGCTATCATGAGGGGACGTAATTTTAAGGTGATTGGAGGAAGATTTGGGGAGATGTCCGCAGTAAGTTCTTCACACAGAGAGCGGTTGAATGCACTGCCAGCAGTGGTAGTAGAGTCAGAAACATTAGGGAGATCTAAGCGACTTTTGGATAGGCACATGGATGATAGCAAAATTAAGGGTATGTAGGTTAGTTTGATCTTAGAGTAAGTTGGCACAATGGGCCTGTACTATTCTATGTTCCAGATGCATTTTAAATGTTGTAATTTCACCAGTTTCCACCACCCTCTGGCAGCTCATTCCATTTGCGCACCACCCTCTGCGTGCACCATTACCACCTTGTCCCTTTTAAATCTTCCCCTTTCACCCTAAACCCTCTAGTTCTGGACTCCCAGGGAAAAGACCTTGTCTATTTTTTCTTTCCATGCCCCTCATGATCTTATAAACTTCTGTAAGTTCTTTCCTCAGCCTCTGAAGCTCTAGGGAAAACAGTCCCAGTCTATTCAGCCTCTCTCTATAGCTTAAACCCTCCAACCCTGGCAACATCCTTGTAAACCTTTTCTGAACCTTTTCAAGTTTCACAACAACCTTCCAATGCGAAGGAGACCAGAATTGCATTTTTCTTCATCCAGGTGCATTATATTAATTCACTATGCATTGACCCGAGTGAACTCCCTGGTCTTGTTCTGCATGGATGCATTTTACAAAGTGTTTGGGATGAGAAAAGAGAGACAGAGGTCAGGGCAGATAAAAACAAGGAGACAGTCTGACAGAGGGAGAGGTTGGGAGACACAGAAAGGAACGCAGAGAGGGAGCTGTCTAAGACTTTAATAGAATATCAATGAACATCTGGTAAGAATTGTACATCAAGTGAAAGGTTAGCAAATTATGTGCTTGTAGATAATGAATGACCCCTTCATTACTGAGAGACATATTGGCAATGTCCCAGTTAACAGCCTGATCAGAGGCGTCTTTGTGAGACCTGAATTTCTGTTAATGATCTGGAGCAGGGGCCAGATTAAAGCAGGGAGCTGACACATTGGTCTTGTATATACTTACTCTCTCAGACACACACATGCTGTTTCTCTTTCACACGCACACACACTCTCACATGCACACACTTGTTCTCTCTCTCACACACCCACAAACACACAATTTCTCTCTCACACTCACAGAAACACACGCACATTTGCCCTCTCTCACACTTACACACAATCTCTCAAGCACACAATCACACACATTTACACAAACACACACTCATGTTAACACACAGTTTTTCTTTCTCTCACGTGCACATACAATTTTTTTCTCTCTCATATTCACACAACACTCAACACACAAAATGACAACACACACACTCAGAACACAAACACACAGACACATACTCTCAGAATCACAGACGCATACATAGATACAAAACACAAACACATCGACACATCCATGCACACCAATGCACAGACACTGACACATACACTAACATATATGCACATACCCTCTCACATACTCACACACACAGATCCACATACACACAATCATATGCATACAGACACATATACAGAAATACATGCATGTAGACACTGACATGCATACACACTCACATATCAATGCATATACTCTCACATATAAACACACTCAGATGTGCACATATGCACTCACACACGCGCGCACACACAGGCACACAAACACATGCACACATCTAACATTCATGCACACACAGATAAACACACACATACGGACAAGCATAGACGGACATACAGACAGATACAAAATGAACGTTTAAAAGGGGTGTCTTGTAGCCGCCAATGTGGCTGTTCTTGATATCCTAACCCACAGGGGTCAAAGGTTACTCTGGGTCAAAGGTCACTGCTGCCCGCTTCAATAAACTGTCCTTGAGATTGTAGATTGAAAGACATGATTAAATGGGATCTGGCAATGAGATCCACACTGCCTCATTAACTCTAGGTTTGGGGGAAGGGAAGCTCTTTGATGAATACTTGGTGCCCTACTGTTTCACAGTGTGGTACAAATGGTACAATAACCATGATCTAATGGCTGGCTCCACGGGATGTCTTTGGAGGTACTGCTTCTCTGTGAATTGGACCTCCTTTGTTTCCAGCTGAAGAGGCTGGTATAAACCGTGGGGTGCCCGCAAAGACTGACTGCCGGAGATGGGGGGGGTGGGGGGCACGGCAGACTGTGGTGGGAGAGCTGAAATACTTCAGCTTGTCCAGGCCGTGAATAGATGAACAGCTCACGGTGATTGACTGCACTGCCTTTCATGAGGAGCGCAACAGACTGAGGGTCAATCTTCAACATGCTCCGAGAAACAGATGCCTGGATTAATTGTTGTCACAACCCTTCGACCCTCCCCCACTGAGCTTGTGCCACGCAGAGATGGTGCCTCTTCATTCAAGTCCGTCCAAACAGATCATAAAAACTAGCAGAAGAATTTAATTTCACAACGCCGCCTTTCGTTCAATCATGATTTGCCCCCAGTTTCTGTTCTGTATAGTGAGTGGCACTTTTTCAGTATTAAACTGAAATCCTTACCAGGGGTGTCTGCTGTGGGTCAGTGGACAACACTTCCACCCCTGAGTCAGACAAATCCCCTGAATGAGTGCAAGAAAAAATGCTTTGAGTATTGCTACCAAACAACTAAATGTTTATTCTTTTGTTAAAAGTATATTGGTTGCCTCTTGTGAAATTTTCTGTGACTGACCACCATGGTAAAAAATAAAACTTAGGATCAATCAAGCCAGGCCCATGGTGGCTCAGTGGTTAGCACTGCTGCCTCACAGTGCCAGGGACCTGGGTTCGGTTACAGCCTTGGCAGACTGTCTATGTGGAGTTTGCGCATTCTCCCCGTGTCTGCGTGGCTTTCCTCTGGGAGCTCCGGTTTCCTCCTACAATCCAAAAGATGTGCAGGTCATGTGAATTGGCCTTGCTAAATTGCCCATAGTGTTAGGTGCATTAGGCAGGGGTAAATATAGGATAGGGCAATGGATCTGGGGGGATTACTCTTTGGAGGGTCAGTATGGACTTGTTGGCCGAAGGGCCTGTTTCCACACAGTAGGCACTCTATTCTAAACTGAGAGTGGCGATCCAAAAGAGCTGCACTGTCAGAAGAGCCATCTTTCTTTCAAGATGGCAGCAAAATAGGACTGTCCTGCCAGAGCTCATCCACTCCATCTGATTCTTTTAATTTTTATTTCTTTTTGTTACTCTTTCGCGTATTTTTTATGTTAGCAATGTCCTGAACTCCTGACCCCAGCGTGGACTTGGACACTTGGCCTCAGCATACCTCCAGCCTGGCAATCTCCTGGTTGGCGTGGCGTTCTCCCGGCCCGGCGCGGGGGTCTCCCAATCCATCACAGGGGTCTCCGGGCCTGGCGCAGGTGTCTCCTGGCCCAACGTAGTGGTCTCCCGGCCAAACACAGGGGGCCTTCTGGCCTGGCAGGGGGGTCTCCTGGCCCGGCACGGGGGTCTCCTGGCCCGGGCGTGGCAGTCTCCCGGCCTGGTGAGGCGATCTCTCGGCCTGGTGTGGTAGTCTTTTGGTCTGGTATGGTGGTCTCTTCCTGAAGAAGGGCTTATGCCCGAAATGTCAATTCTCCTGTTCCCTGGATGCTGCCTGACCTACTGTGCTTTTCCAGCAACACATTTTTCAGCTCTGATCTCCAGCATCTGCAGTCCTCACTTTCTCCTGGTGGTCTCCCGGCCTGGTGTGGCGGTCTCTTGAGCCAGCGTATTGCTCACCCGGCCTGGAAGGCGGTCACCTGGCCCAGCACAGTGGTCTCCCAGCCTGGTATGGCGGTCTCCCGACCTGGTATGGCGGTCTCCCGGCCTGATGTGGCCTCAACGTGGACTTCCTGCTTCAAGATAAAGCCTGGCGGTCATGTGTCAGCATGTATTAGATTTGAATGTTATTCTGAACTGTTTTCTTTTTTTAATTATTTGTCTAATTATTTTTCTAATTATTTTTCCTACGAATTTGTACTCAAGAATCTGAAAGGGCATTGTAAGTGGCGATTTGTAAACTTTTCATTGTACTCATGAGTACATGTGTCAATAAAGCTAATTCTAATTCTGGTCTTTCTAAAGAACCAAGACTTTGGACAGAATTCTACAAGAGTCTGACCATCATGGGCTGTGATAGAATCAGAGAGGGCCCATCAAAAATTTGGGAGTGTCTCACTCCATCTTCGTATACTTTTCAAAATGGGCAGTGGTGAGTTGCCAATTAAGGAGACTGTTGCTTGTTAAATGTCTTATTGACAGCTAAACTTACCTCACTAAGATCAAGTTTCTTACTTTACCAAACTCACCAAACAAACTGAACCAGAGTGAGTACCAGGAGGATTCAGATCACTGCTTACTCAGAAAGACCTCCTGGTCATCAATCCTCAATCAAGGGTGTGGCCATCTTGCTGTAGGGCAGTGTGCTGCATCAATCTCACACCAGCACCATGTGCCAGCAGCTTACATAGTAAACACTGCAGGGAGCCATGTCACAAAGTTTTAAGGGGGAGGTCCTCACTGAGGTCTGCGGAGGTATCTGTCAATCAAGGGCACATTTCAATCACAGTCCAGGGGGTTGGCCACAGTCAGGCATCTGCTCTTGGCAATCTCCAAACGTGGTGCACAGGGAGGTCTAGAAATGTGGTTATATCTTAAAAAAAAACTGGAAGCGAATAGTTTAGTGCTTTAAATAGAAGGAAGAACACTGGGCCATTGCCTAACAAAGACAGAAACAGAGCAAAACAATTTCCATTCAGAAAGACAGAACCATCCAGAAGGTTAGTGAGTATGCAGACTTCTGTTCAAGCAACAAGCCTTTGGTAGCAAAGGTGCTATTAGTAAAGTAGATTCCAAAGCAATTTGAGCTGAAACAAAGCCCTGAATAGTTTAGTGCCATTCAGCACAAACACCAGAAACAAGGCTGTGGAAGAGGAGGTTTTTTTCATTCATTCGTGGGACATGACATCATTGCCTTGGCCAGCAATTGTTGTCCATCTCCAGATGTCCTAAAGGCTGCTTAAGAGTCAATCACATTGCTGTGGGTCTGAAGGTACAGGTGGGCCACACAAGGTCAGGATGGCAGTTTCCTTACCTAAAGGACATCAGTGAAGCAGATGGGCCTTTTATAACAATTGCCAGTGCTTTCATGGTCACAATGAGACCAGTGTTTAAGGAATCCATGTTGATAAATAAGTGATCTGTGTTAGCAGTTTGTCTCGGGTTCTCACCAAATGACATTATCTAAAGAAAATAGCATCAAGTGAGTGTAAAGGTTTGCAGGAAACAAGACAAGCTGTGCCAATTAATCAAGTAAGTTTAAAATGGTCCTTCAGAGATTTGAGTATCTTTAGGTTGTTGAAAGTGAAGGGTTGAATACTTATCTTTGATATTTATATTAAGACCATTTCACGTCTTATACAGTATAAAATAGTTTGTGTTCTTATTTATTTTTGTGTGCAATAAACTTTGACGTCCCTTTGTTCAAATTACACTGGCAGTCTCTTGAGATTATGTTCAGTGATTGAGCACCATGGTAACCAAATAGCAAACATAAATTGTCTGATCCACGAAACCAGGTTTCACTTTGAAATCGGAGTTGTCCTGTATTACCATCAGCTGGGATTAGAACAACACTGTATACCCTCATGAAATCTCTTCGCTGTCTGATTTAAAACACTCAAACAGGTTAATCAAACACGATTTACCTTTAATAAATTCATGCTCACTTTCTGTGCCCAAATTTTGTTCTGATTCATAAGTTCTAGAAACCTTCCGAACACAAAAATTTATATTGTGGTTTCACTATGGTTGACTATGTGAGATCAATTCAGACTGCCCTTGCCATCAAGGCTGCATTTTCAAAACTAGAATCAATTGGAATCAGGGCAAACTCTCTGCTGGTTGGAGTCAGACCTGACACATGGGATTGTCCGGGATCAGTCATCTGAGCTCCAGGACATCTGTTCCACAGGGTAATGTCCCAGACTCAACCAGCTTCAGCAGATTCATCAATGACCTTCCCTCCATCATAAGGTTAGAAATAGGGATGTTTGTCAATGATTGCACAAGGTTCAGCACCATTTGTGGCTCCTCAGATACTAAATCAGTCCTGTCTGAGTGACAAGGCACAAGCCAGGAGTGTCATAGAATACTTCTCAATTGCCTGGATGGGTGTAGTTCAACTAACACTCAAGAAACTTGACACCATCCAGGACAAAATACTCCACTTTATTGGCGCCATATCCACGAGCATCCATTCCCTCCACCACCAACACTCAGTAGCAGCAGTATGTACTATTTACAAGATGAACTGCAGTAAATAACCAAGGGTACTTAGACAGCACCCTCCAAACCCATGGTCACTTCCATCTCAAAGGACAAAAGGCAAGCAGATACATCGGAACACCACCTCCTACAAGTTCCCCTCCAAGTCACTCACCATCCTGAAAGCTTGTGATTTCAAATAAACCTGTTGGATTAAAATCTGGTGTTGTGTGATTTCTGACTATGTCCATTCCAGTCCAACACCGGCACCTCCACATCATGGATAATTAAAATCCCCCAATTGTATCTACCCTATAATTCTTGCATTTCTCTGTAACTTCCTTGCAAAATTAGTGTCTCTACATCTTTCCCACTATCAGCTTATTGACTGCACTGAACAATGTAACCGTGCCCTCATGTTTCTGAAGTCTAGTCAAATAGAAGCCTCAAAAGCACCACAGAAGACAAACTTGTAACAAGATTCTACGAGCCAGAGTCCACAGTAAAAGGTAAAGTCACCACAGTTTTATAAGCAATAGGGCTGCTTCCGCATTAGAGAGAGATGACTGGTGATGGTTACCACACCTCAGGTGTGGAAAGAGGTTGAGAAGAGCCCTTCATGGGAACCTCAACTAGTGCAGGAATTGAAACCCATGCTGCAGATGTCACCCTGCACTGTAAACTTGCAGTTCAGCCAACTAAGCTAACTGACCCCAAAAGAATCTACATTAAGAGATATACAGCAGCAGGAGGGTGAGAAACTCCCCCTGGAACTGGAGTGTTAGTCAGTCCAAGGAACAAGAAGATGGCATTGAGTGCTGATGGTCCTGAGTCAAGGTTCAGCAAGGGAACTAAATGGATATCAGAGGCTCCAAGAGCAAAGTAAAAATCCCTAACAGGCAAGTGAGAACTTTAAAAACTTAAGCACACGTCCTGGACATGTAAAGTACGTTTGGCTCAGATCAGGCATTGCTTCTGTAGTGTGCAATATGAACAAACCTCAGAAAGGGGAATAAAGGGGCACAGAAGCAATTTAAATAGAGGATGCAGACTCAGGAGTATAATGAATCCAGAATCAAAGTGGTAAAGCCCAAGCAGATAAAGTCTAATACAAGAAGAAAGTTTGGAGGCTATTGAGGCTGTGGAAAAGGCTGTGGTCTATTTCGTAACACATTGGTAAAGACGCAAAGAATTTATTAAACCACAGAGAGTGGGACTCATCCTAGAAAAAAACATAGAACAACAGGAGCTATTAGAAGCACTGCAGGCAGCAGAAATCATCAAGGGAAATCTGTTAAAGGAACAGGATATGCTTTATAGAGCTGTGAAGAGCGAAATTCATTCAGAACAGCCATTAAGAGAAGGGGAATCATTTATTGGAACCACATGCAGTAAGATTCATTTGGTACAGTTGTTAGAGAAACAGGAGCTGTTTATTAAAGCCTAGATTGGTAGGCTATATCTCAAAAACCAATGAAAAGGCAAGAGTCATCTATTTGTAACTGCGAAAGGTGGGAATCTTGAATTGCTGCAAAGTTCACTTTTACGTTTCAGACAGTGTACTAAAAAGTGAGAAATTATACTTTCAACCAAAGGACTACAGAAGATGATGTTGCAATTTTTTCAAAAAAGAATTTCCTGAAACTTGTGTGTTGTATCAGCAGTGTGGTCTTATTGAAACAGTGGGGGAGTGCGAGACACCATGGCTCTGTGGGGATGTGTCTGGGGGCAGTTCTGCCCAGTTTTATAAATTTTGATCAGATACTCTCTCCTTTTAGTTGATTAAAACTGTTTGATTGCATTCAATTGGGATTTTCTTGTTAATGATAAAAAAATCCTGGTGCACATATTCTTGTGATTTGAATTAGACAGAGTAATTGTGTAGCTAAATCAGATTTTCACATTGTGATGACTGTGGGAATAGTGGGGAAAAAGAAAACAAAAATAAAAAAAAAGATAAAGCAAAGGAACAGTACCTCTGCTTTGTCTCCACAGATGTTGCCAGTTCCGCTGAGTTTCTCCAGCAGTTTCATTTTTTATATTTAGGAACTGCAAGGCTTGATTTTTAATGCTTTAACTCCGTTAAGTTGTGACATTGAAAAAAGGCTGGAATCCTACATTTTGACTGCAAATGTATCCTAAAGGTAGCAGCATTGCCTTACTGCAAAAATCTAGGTCCTTTAAATAAAGAATCACATTCTGAAGGAATGAGTTAAAATTTCATAGAGGAGGAGCTCAGCAGTGTCCATGTACTTCTTAAGATACAAAAACCCTACAGACACATGTGACAAATCATTACAGACAGCTGATGCCACCAATTGTTGCAATGAAACCTCACAGGCACAAGTAGTGCCCAGTAATTAAATAGAGAATGCTTTATCTGTAAAACACTTTGTCATTTTCAGATGTCCCAAAGTAGGACTCTGTGACAGAGCAGTAAACAAATCAAATTGCTACTCACACAAATAAGTTCATGAGGTAGAACAGACTACAAAGAAGGAAAGCCAAATGTGTTCCATGGGGACCCAGACTAAAGCAACTCCACAGAGGCCAATATTCCATCACCAAGTCCACCCTTTATTTACATGTGCATGGTTCTTGACACTGATCCAGCTTCGTCAGAGCCAGCTCTCAGCGTGAACAAAACCTCTGACACTCCAGTTTTCATCTGTCATCCGGGACTCCCTGATTGGACCAGATTAACAGCCTCAATCAGGGAACTCATATTCTGTGAGGTCCACTTGGCTGACCTCGTTACAGTCACTACATAGACCTGGTGTTTTGGCAAGATAAAAATAATGGATCAATGGTAATCTCACAAATTTTAAGCTCAATACAGGGCTGAGAGCTCTTATATTATCACATAGTCACCATGGGTGAAGAAACCCTGCTTACAGCTTGCAACATTGCAGCTACATGGTCTGGAGGTAGACAATTTAAAACTCAGGGTTTGCTACTGGCAACTATTCGACACAAGGTTTGTCAGATTGTAAATGACACAAAACAAAAGCAAGGTACTGTGGATGCTGGAGAATCTGAAATGTTGCTGAGATGCTGACTTTCTCCAACTCTTTCTGTTTGTATAATTGCATCCCTCTTCCACCTCAAAGGTAGCAAGTAGAGTCACAGAGATATGCAGCACGGAAATCGACCATTTCGCCCAACCTGCCGACCAGATATCTGAAATTAATCTGGTCCCATTTGCCAGCACTTGGCCCATATCCCTCTAAACCCTTCCTATTCATGTAACCATCCAGATGCCTTTTAAACATTGCAATTGTACCAACCTCCACCACTTCCTCTGGCAGCTCATTCCATTCACGTACCACCCTGTGCATGAGAAAAGATGCCCCTTTTAAATCCACCCACCCCTCACCTTAAACCGATGCCCCCTAGTTTCATTACCCTGGGGAGAAGACTTCAATTCACTCTGTACATTGAACTTATTGGATTGCACCTGTTTCCATGGTTTCTATCTTCCCTAGATTTCCTTCTATGCTATTAGTCACACCAAACCCACTCAGAACCTGTACCTATCTATAAAGTGTGGCAAAGTCTGGAATATATTGTCCAAATATTACTCCCCTTTTCGTATGTGTATGGGTCAATGCTATAGAGGTCTATACATTTCCAAAAGCAGCTCTCAGGTTCCTGTAGTTATGGAATTCTGTGAGGGAATGAATTGGAGTGGGAGATGGTGCAGATGAAATGCAGGATGAAAGAAATTGAACACAGCGTTTAAAGATGAGCTGAAGCTATCATGGAATTTGTGACAGGATAAAATATTACATTAGAAACTGCTGAACCACAAACACAGAATAACTTGATGTAAACCATCAATTTTCAATATCCTCTGCTTTAGCTTCTCAATTATCTGTTTAAACCCTTTCCACAGCCTTCCATTGAGATGTTGACCAGATGTTCAACACTTGGGGAAAGCGTCTGTTCTCTGTAATCTGGTCAAATATATGCAGTAACTAAACTCCAATGCAATGCGAACACAGTTGTTCCTTATTAAAAAATCACTCTCTCTCAATGGTGTGAACTAAGAGGATGCAAATTCTATGCAGTGCCAAAGCCTTCGAGCATCAGTCGAATACCTGCTCAGAGGCATCTTGTTTAGAGTGAATCTGACATACATGTGTCTCCACAACCTCACAATCAAACCAACCTTCCAACAGAATGTTGAGCTGTGATTCACACAAGCCTGCTTGGCACAAGGGTGTTAGACTGCACACTGTGTCTGCCTCACACTGTTTGATGTGCCTTTGCCACTTGTACTGGCCCACACATATCTGCTTGTAAACAGAAAAATGTTCTTGGAAAATATATTCAGTCTAATTTATAATTAAACTGTCCCCCCTTGGTGGGAGATCCCCTGGTGGCTCTATTTGCAAGTGGACTTGTCAATGTGGCAGCATTCCACACAAACCAGGGAGGATCCAGGTTCAATTCCCAGTTTGCCCCGAGTTCACTGATCTCAACAAGGACCCTGCTCAGATCTCTATAATTGGACTCAGTGCCCTCAGGCGAGGGAAGTGAAAGAGCAGCCTGCTTTTGTGCTCCTGATTACTATCCAATGACTCGCACTTTCGAAGTGCCGTTACCAACTGAATACTAAATTAGGGGAATTGTATCTGCACATCCTGTGAAAACAGAGTTGGATTGAATATTAACTTGTCCCTAACCAAATGAGCAAGTTAGACTGTTATTAAGTTACATTGTGCCTTCTTGCTACATTTCCCACAGTCCCTGGGAGGCTAAGTAGGTTGGCCACAGGATTTGGATTCATTTCCAGTCCTGAACGATGAAGTGCACATCTGTCCGAACTGTAACATTAAGTGAAGCGCGTTCAAGATAGCTCAGGAACAAACATCCTTTTCCCCAGCCTCCCCACTTGACATTCAGTAACAATGAGGGACTCGGGAATGAGTGGTGCTTAATAAGACAGTGAGAGACCATGAAGATGAGTGATGTTTGAAGAGAGAAGAACTCACTTAGATCCAGCCGAGGTGATACAGTGAACCTGCGATTGAGGACTCATGTTTGAGCTGGGCAGGGAGCTGTTAACAGTGTCACCCTTGAGCTGCACTGAGGATAAGTGGGGCAAAATGTGATATAATCTAAAAGCAATATCCTTCAGGAGGAGAAGCAAGATGTATTTGTAATCTGTTTGGTTTCCACCTCTGTCATTGGGGTATTTCTCTCACTTCGTCCTGTGTGTTAACACCTTTACCAGCCTTTCTATGGTCTCAGACACTGAGTTATGATGACCTCCCCACATACAATTGTCTGAAAGGTACCTGACTCACTTGACTTGGGTTTATAATCATTTTGAAACCTTAGGTTCTGTCTTTTAATGAGCAATGGGTTGAAGAGTTATGGAGTGTGGGCAGAAAAGTGGAGCTGAAATTAGGCGAAAATTAGTACTGCAGATGTTGGATATCAGAGTCAAGAGTGTGGCGCTGGAAAAGCACAGTAGGTCAGGCAGCATCTGAGGAGCAGGAGAATCGAAGTTTCAGGCAAAGGCCCTTCTTCGGGAATGAGGCTGGGAGCTTCGGGGATGGAGAGATAAATGGGAGGGGTCAGGCTAAGGGGAAGGTAGTTGAGAGTGCAATAGTTGGATGGAGGTGGGGGTAAAGGTGATAGGTTGGAGCGGAGAGCGGAACAGATAGGTGGGAAGGAAGATGGACAGGTGGGGCAGTTCATGAGGTCGGTGCTG
Source organism: Chiloscyllium plagiosum (assembly GCF_004010195.1). Lineage (NCBI taxonomy): Eukaryota > Metazoa > Chordata > Chondrichthyes > Orectolobiformes > Hemiscylliidae > Chiloscyllium > Chiloscyllium plagiosum. The sequence continues at coordinate 40,542,665 of NC_057744.1, read as the reverse complement.
AGCTGGAAGGTTGGAATTGGGGTAAGGTGGAGGGAGGTGAAGTGAGGAAACTGGTGAAATCAACATTGATACCATGGGGTTGGAGAATCCTGAGGCGAAAGACGAGGCATTCTTCCGCCAGGTGTTGGATAGTAAGGGAATGACGATGGAGGACACCTTGGCAGAGTGAGAGGGGGAGTTTTATGGAAAGCGGATGGGGTGGGGAGGGGAACATACCTCTGGTGGTAGGATCTGTTTGTAGGTGGTGGAAATGGCGGAGGATGATATGGTGTATACGGAGGTTGGTGGGATGGAAGGTGATGACCGGGGGGTTCTGTCCTTGTTGCAGTTGGAGGGATGGGGTTTGAAAGCAGAGGTGTAGGACGTGGATGAGAGAGCATCATCAACCATTTTGGAGGGTAAATTGCAATCTTTAAAGAAGGAGGCCATCTGGTGTGTTCTGTGGTGGAACTATTCCTCCTGGGAGCAAATGCGGCAGAGGCTGAGGAATTGGGAATACGGGATGGCATTTTTGCAGGAGGCAGGGTGGGAGAAGGTGTAATCCAGGTAGCTGTGGGAGTTGGTGGCTTTGTAGAAAATGTCAGTGTTGAATCAGTCACCGTTGATGGAGATGGAGAGGTCCAGAAGCGGAGAAAGGTGTTAGAGATGGTCCAGGTGAATTTAAGGTCGGGGTGGAATGTGTTGGTGAAGTTGATAAACCGCTCAACCTCCTCGTGGGAGCATGAGGTGGCACTGATGCAGTCATCAATGTAGCGGAGGAAGCGGTGGGGAGTGGTGTAGCTGTGGAAGATGGACTGTTCCACGTAGCCGACAAAGAGACAGGCATAGCTGGGGCCCATGCAGGCGCCCATGGCTACCCCTTTCGTCTGGAGGAAGTGGGAGGATTCGAAGGAGAAATTGTTGAGGGTAAGGACCAGTTCAGCCAAACAAATGAGAGTGTCAGTGGAAGGGCATTGGTGGGGATGTCAGGAGAAGAAGAAACAAAGGGCTTGGAGGCCCTGGTCATGGCGGATGGAGATGTATTGGGACTGGATGTCCATGGTGAAGATGAGTCACTGGGGGCCAAGGAACCAAAAGTCTTGGAGGAGTGGAGGGTGTGGGTGGTGTCCCGAACGTATGTGAGGAGTTCCTGGACCAGGGGGGATAGGACAGTATCGAGGTACGTGGGGATGAATTTGGTGGGGCAAGAGCAGGCTGAGACGATGGGTCAGCTGGATTAGTCAGGCTTGTGGATCTTGGATAGGAGGTAGAACCAAGCAGTGCGGGGTCCCTGGACTATGAGGTTGGAAGCTGTGGATGGGAGATCTGCTGAGGTGATAATGTTGTGTACAGTCTGGGAGATGATGGTTTGGTGATGAGGGAGGGTGAGGTCATGGTGATAGGAGAAGATGTCTTCGAGTTGGTGTCTGGCTTCAGTGGTGTAGAGGTCAGTGCACCAAACTACCACTGCACCCCCGTTGTCTGCTGGTTTGATGGTGAGGTTAGGATTGGAGCAGAGGGAGTGGAGGGCTGTGCAGTGTGAGGGTGAGAGGTTGGAGTGGGGATGGGAGTGGACAGGTCAATGTCTTGGCAGCAGTTCAAAATAAAAAGGTTGAGGGTGGGTACTGATCGTATTAAACCACAGAGTAGACTGGAGGGGCTAAATGGACAACTGGATCTTATGGTCTGAACATCCAAACTCATGGTTCACACATACAGAGGCAAGACACGACTTCCATACTTGCTTTTTTGGCTGAAATGTTAGTGCAGTGCTGGATATCTTGACTAGTTATGCTGGTTTTACCTAGATGGTTAGTATCTCCAGACCAGAAAATATCCAGTGTTTCCTCAGGCTTTAAATCATTTGTTAACAATTATACCTTGACTCCACACTCAGCAGAGGTCACTGCTGATCCCATTCACTGTTTCTCTCTTTAATGTTGTGCTGACATGTTCACTAGGTTAAATCTCATTTGGCCATTACAGAGTGCATACTGGGAAGATCCAACTACATTAACACAGTGTTCAAGATTTTCAATCAGTCATGGGCTTCAGTGATTCATTGGTTCCATCTTGACTCTTTAGCTACCTTTGGGTAATCCATCGTGGGAGCAGACTTAAGGGATGAATTGTCCATTCCTGCTCCTAATCCTTATGCCCTTATGTAACAACAGCCTGTATTTATACAGTACCTTTAATGAAATAAAACATTCCAAAGTACTTTGCAGGCATGCTATAATGTAAACCATTTGATAGAATCACATAAGAATGGCATTAGATCAGGTGAACAAAAGCTGTTGAAAAGCATAGGGTAAAAAAAGTGTCTTAAAAGGGAAAGAGAAGTGGAGAAATTTCGGGCGAGGGTTTGGGGTCCTGGCAGTTGAATACACGGTGATATCGCGATGATAATGAAGGATGCTTATGAGGCCAGTACGAAAGGAGCACTGAGATCTCAGCACATGTTGATATTAAGGAGGGGGTGTTGGGTGTCTTGGCCTGATGGGATCTGTCCCAGGATACTGAGGGAGAGATCGCTGAGGCCTTGACAAAGATCTTTGCATCCTTTTTAGCCAGTGTAAATGGCTGGACCCTGAGGAGCACTGATATGTAGAAGGATCTTAGAATCCAAATCTTTGGCTTCTGAAAGTGGCAACACAAGTGGATAAGGTGTTATAGAAGGCATATGGCATGCTTACCTTCATTGGGCAGTGTATTGAGTATAAATGTTGGCAAGTCACATTGCAGCTGTACAAGACTGTATCACATTTTGAGTATTGTGTACAGTTCTGGTCATCACACTACAGGAAGGATGTGGAGGTTTTGGAGAGGGTAAAGAAGAGGTTTGCCAGGATGTTGCCTGGATTGGAGTGATTTGCTATGAGGAGAATTGGACAAACTCCAATTATGTTTGCTAGAGCAGCAGAGGCTGAGGGGAAACTGGATAGAAGTATATAAAATTATGAGAGGCATGGATAGAATGGATAGTCAGAGCCTCTTTCCAAGAGTAGATATGTCAAATACTAAGGGTTTAAGATGAGAGGGGGAAAATTTATAGGAGATTTGGGAGGAAAGTATTTACACAGAGAGATTGGTAGGTGCCTGAAACACACTGACAGTGGAGTTGGTAGAGAGAAAGAACTGCAGATGCTGGAATCCAAAGTGGACAGGCAAGAAGCTGGAAGAACACAGCAAGCCTGGCAGCATCAGAAGGTGCAGAAATCGACATTTCGGGTATAATCCTTCTTCAGGACTGGGGGTGGGTGTGGGGGGAGCTGCAGATG
>NC_057744.1:40534959-40539365 GCF_004010195.1 Chiloscyllium plagiosum | reverse complement strand
AGGGTATGACCTGGTTGGTCAATGATAGGAATGAATCCATTTGGTGGCAGGGAGCAGTGGAGGGGTGGGGGAGGGGCTGAGAAGGGAGTCAAGAGATGGTGAGGGAGGTTATTTGAAATTGGAGAAGTCAATGTTGAATCCTCCAGCCTGTAGGGTGCTCAGGTGGAAGATAAAGGTTTGTTCCTCCAATAGGCGCTCTGGCTTGTTTTGGCAATGGAGGAGGCTAAGGGTGGTCATGTTGGAACAGAAGTAGGAAGAGGAATTAAAATCAGCGGTCAGTCCCTGCAGGACCAGCTCAAAGGCTCAGTCAACCGTTCCTTAAGTTTATGGTCGGTCTCCCAGATGTACAGAAGACCACATCAGGAGCACCTGATGCAGTGAATTAGGGCGGAAGAGAGTTAGGCGAACCTCTGTCTCACCTGGAAGGATTGTTTGGAGCTCTGGATGGAGGTGAGGAGGGTGGTGCACCAACAGATTTTGCATCTTTTTTGATTACAAGGGAGGGTACCGGGGGGTTCAGTGGCAGGGGGTGGTGTGAACCAAGGACTGTCGAAGGGAACAGCCCTTGCGGAAGGCAGAGTGAGGTGGGGAGGGGAAAATGTGGGGTCTAGTTGGAGTTGGCAGAAGTGTTTGAGGATGATGCATTGGATACAGAGACTGATGCGATGGTAGGTGAGGACAAGGGGGACTCTGTCTTTATTGCATTGGGGGGTTTATAGCAGTGGAATGGAGGTAGTGCAGTGCAGGGCTGTCTGGATAACGGAGGGAGGAAAAGCAGAAGCAGTTGTGATTGTAATGTTTAAGGGACATGTAGACAGACACGTGAACAGGCAGGGAACAGAGAGATGTGGACCACGTGCAGGCAGATGGGATTTGTTTAGAATGGCACAGACATGGTCGATGAAGGGCCTGTTCCCGTGCTATACTGCTTTATGTTCTATGTGGGTAGGAGAGATTGCACAAATAGGAAGGAGCATGGAGGAATTTGCACACAAGGTTGAAAAATCTTAAAGTTAAGACATTGGTTTAGCAGGAGCCAATAACAGTTACTGGACGCCATGGTGATAGTTAGCAGAACACAGGCAGCAGAAATATGGCTGACCTCAAGTTGATGGAGGATAAAGTGTAGCAGGTTGGCTGGAGATGGGATTGGGGTGTGTGGTGTGTGGAGGTAGCTGAAGTGTGGAAGTGACAAAAGCATGAATGGGGGTTTAAGCAGCAGGCAAGTGGAAACAGAGCAAAGTCTGTGATGCTACAGAGTTGTCAGTTTTAGTGAATGCCTGAATTAGTAGTTAGAAATATATCCCAGGGTTAAACATGGCATCAAGGCTCCAGTGAGGCATGGAGCTGATAGTTCGGTAATGGCGATGGTGCTGGGGGCAGAGGACACTAGCTTCAGTCTTTATATTCACTCACAAGATGTGGGCATCACTGGCTGGGTCAGCATTTATTGCCTATCCCTAGTTAACTTGGGAAGGTGATGGGTGAGTTGCCTTCATTTGAACATTTAATTTGGGGAACACTTCTGATCATCCCATACTGCATGTTGGAAAGACAGCCTGCTAATTGAATAACAATGAAGGAATCTGAGAGGTGGGTGCTTGATTATCAAGAGTGTAGGTGCCAAAACTAACATTGTGCCTTCAGATGATGTTGCCAGAAAACATCCGATAGACATGAAATCAGATTTGTGGGAGGAAGAACAAGGATTGATCCTTTAGAGATAACAGAGGCCATGGGGATGCTGGAGCACAAAGACAATTCATTGCAAAGTTATTCTCCAGCAATGATACAATAGATAGGAATAGAACCAGGATGTCAGGGCCCAGCTACAGAAAGAGGAAGGTGCAGTCAACTGTGTAAAAGATGGCAGTAGGTTGAGAAAGATGAAGGGGAGAAGTTTAACTTCTTCCTGTACTATTCAAATAAGATGTATATGCATTTGGAAAGACAGGGTTTGAGTGCATGGGAGATCCTGCCTCACAATTTCTTAGTGTTCTTTGATGAAGTGGAGAAAGTGAAGACTGCAGATGCTGGAGATCAAAGTTAAAAAGTGTGGTGCTGGAAAAGCACAGCAGGTCAGGTAGCATCCGAGGAGCAAGAGAGTTGACGTTTTGGGCATAAGCCCTTCATTAGGAAGGGCCGATAGAGGGCTTATGCTTAAATGTCGACTTTCCTGCTCTTCAGATGCTGCCTGACCTGCTGTTCTTTTCCAGCGCCACACTTTTTGATTCATTTGATGAAGTGACCAGGAAGGTTGATGAGGGCAGGGTGGTAGATGTAGTCTATATGGATTTCAGTAAGGCCCTTGATAAAGTTCCACATGGTAGGCTGCTCTGGGAGGTCAGATTGCAAGGAATCCAGGGTGAGCTGGCAAATTGGATAAACAATTGGCTTGATGGGAGGAAGCAGAGGGTAATAGTGGAAGGATGCTTGTCAGACTGGAGGCCTGTGACTAGTGGAGTGCCTCAGGGGTCACTGCTGTTTGTTATCTATATCAATGATTTGAATATGACTGTACAATGATTAGTAAGTTTGCAGATGACATTAAAATAGGCAGTATCGTGGACAGTGAGGAAGGTTATCTGAAACTGCAGCAGAAGTTTGATCAGCTGGGGAAGTGGGATGAGGAATAGCAAATGGAGTTTAATATAGACAAGTGTGAGGTCTTGCATTTTGGATAATCAAATTAAGATAGGAGTTTCATGGTGAATAGTAGGGCCTTAAGGCGTGAAGTGGAACAGGGGGCTCTTGGAGTTCAGGTTCACAGTTCTCTGAAAGTGGAGTTGCAGGTAGACTGGGCAGTGAAGAAGGCTTTTGACACACTGGCCTTCATCAGTTAGGGCATTGAGTATAAAAATTGGGAAGTTGTGTTGCAGTTACATAGGATGTTGGTGGAGTATTGCATTTAGTTTTGGGCATCTTGCTATAGGATGGATGTTAGTAAACTGGAAACAGTGCAGAAGAAATTTACAAGGATGTTGCCTGGACTCAATGGTCTGAGCTATCGGGAGAGGTTGGATAGGCTAGGGCTTTTTTCTTGAGAACGTAGGGGACTGAGGGAGATCTTATAGAAGTGTATAAAATTATAAGAGGCATAGATAGAGTGAATGCATTCAGTCTTTTTACCAGCATTGGGGAATTGAGAACTAGAAGGCACCAGTTCAAGGTTAGAGGAGAAAGAATAAAAGGGAACCTGAGGGGCAACCTTTTCACACAGAGGGTGCTACGCACATAGAATGAGCTGCCATCAGAAGTAGTTGAGGTGGGTACATTAACAACATTTAAAAGACAATTGGACAACTACATGGATAGGAAAGGATTAGAAGGGTATGGACCAAGTGCAGGGAAATGGGGTTAGTGTGGATGGACATTTTGATCAGCATGGACCAGTTTGGGCCAAAGGGCCTTTCTCCGTGCTGTAGGTCTCTATGACTCTATGTCATTACTCACTTTAATAAGAGCTGTGACTGGAGGAGAAACTTGATTGGATGCTGTCACAGAGTAAAAACCAATTTTAGTACATCCCAATTTATGGATTTAAAGATGGTTTTAAAGCCACAATAAACAGCAAAACATTGATGGCTGCTATAATTATGTGACTGGATTAGCAACAATCTTCCAAAAACTTTTCTGAAGATATAAAATTGACACCCAGGTATCTCCTGGTGGGCCTTAACTGCAAACTGTTGCGCTCACATTTCATAGAATCCCTACAGTGTGGACAGTGTGGAAACAGGCCCTTTGGCCCAACAAGTCCACACTGACCCACCGAAGAGTAACCCACCCAACCCCATTCTCCGACCTGATATTCACCCCAGACTACTGCACCTAACCTGCACATTCCTGAACACTTGCGGCAATTTAGCATGGCTAGTTCACCTAACCTGCACACTTTTGGACTGTGGGAGGAAACCCACACAGACATGGGGAGATCGTGCAAACTCCACACAGACAGTCACCGAAGGCTGGAATCGAACCTGGGTCCCTGGCACTCTGAGGCAGCAGTGCTAACCACTGAGCCACCTTGCCACCACATTTGCTGCAGAGATGATCATTTTGAAAAACATATCTTTATTTTTGTTTGCATTTTTGATTGCGGTTTGAAGTGGGAAAAGAACTATTTTAAATATCAAGGATTGCTGAAGGATTACGGTGCTTCTCCAGAGCATGTAACCAGCTATCATTATCAGTACTGTTAACACAGATGTTTAGAACATAGAACATAGAACATAGAAGAATACAGCGCAGTACAGGCCCTTTGGCCCTCGATGTTGCGCCGATCCAAGCCCACCTAACCTACACTAGCCCACTATCCTCCATATACCTATCCAATGCCCGCTTAAATGCCCATAAAGAGGGAGAGTCCACCACTGCTACTGACAGGGCATTCCATGAACTCACGA
>NC_057744.1:40497731-40533412 GCF_004010195.1 Chiloscyllium plagiosum | reverse complement strand
GTCAATGGCTCTGCAATCTCCTCCCTTGCTTCCCAGAGAATCCTAGGATAAATGCCATCAGGCCCAGGGGACTTATCTATTTTCAGCTTTTCCAGGATTTCCAATACCTCTTCTCTACATACCTCAAAGCCATCCATTCTACTTTTTTGTGACTCAGTATTCACATCGACGACAATGCCCTGTTCCTGAGTAAATACTGTAGAAAAGTATTCATTCAGTGTCTCCCCAATCTCTTCCGCCTCCACACGCAACTTCCCACTACTATCCTTGACTGGACCTATTCCTACCCTAGTCATTCTTTTATTCCTAACATACCTATAGAAAGCCTTAGGGTTTTCCCTAATCCTACCGACTTAGGACCTTTCATGTCCCCTCCTTGCTGCTTTTAGCTCTCTCTTCAGGTCCTTCCTGGCTACCCTATAACTCTCAATCGCCCCAATTGAACCTTCACGTCTCATCTTGAGATAGGCCGTCCTCTTCCATTTAACAAGGGATTCCAATTCCTTATTAAACCACGGCTCCCTCGCACGACCCTTTCCTCCCTGCCTGACAGGTACATAATTATCAAGGACACTCAATAGTTGCTCCTTGAACAAGCTCCACATATCATTTACACTCTTGCCTTGGAGTCTACTTTTCCAAGCCACACATCCTAAGTCATGCCTCACCGCATCATAATTTCCCTGACCCCAGCTATAACTCTTTGTTCAAGCTATAATGGAAGCCTGGTTTGCAGACGAGCTGGAGCCAAGGGGTGTATATGAATGGAGTTTTGAGCAGCAACAAGAAACTGATTGGTCCGTGGATTAATGGCCTCTTATTGATGACAAAGGCCTTCTGCCTCCCAATAACAATGTGATCGGCTCTCAGGTAGCTGTACAATTTGGAGGTGTGAAAGTCTTGGCAAAACCCGTTGGACTTCTGGAGGAGAATGAGCTATTTTGTTCTGCAATAAAAAGGAACATCTCAAGCCTGTTTCCCTTTTCCAGCTGCTGTAAGCTGTAACTTTTAATTGATAAGACATTTCGAGTCTAACTGATCCTTTGTCAAAGTCTTTTCTCTCCTTACAGATGCTGCCAGACCTGCTGAGATTTTCCAGCATTTTCTCTTTTGGTTGCCCATGCTTTTGTCTCTGTGTTTGTCTACATGTGTGTTTATAAGTGGGTTTGAATTTTAACTAGTGGAGTTATATTTTTTTTCTCACTTATTTATATTTTATTAAACAATACTGTTTAAAACAATTTACATTAACAGCTGTGTACAAAGAAACAGCAATTTTACAAGGGAGAGGAATGGCAAAGCCAGGCCCCAAACCCTCACGACTAGTTATCTGCAGTGACAATCTAGTTATTCGTGAAAAAGTCATTCTTATTAAGTTCAGGAAACATCATGCTTTCAGTGAACCTGGGTCTGACAAATCAGGCAAGTTGAGGAATTCTGTGTCCTTTATAAAATCTTTAACTTTTGTGAGGACCGCAGGAATAATGGCACTTGATTTCCTGTCCCATCTCAGTGAGTGTAACATTGTCTCCAAGAGAAACCCTCGCACAATGCAAGTTCAAATCACACCCATCCTACAAGATGTGTTAATAACTTTCCTCTTATCCCCTGGATATGGACTATGGATGAATGGCTATCTACAAGGCAAGTCATTGTCTCAATGATAACAGCTTCTCTCCCATCAGGCAAAAAGAAAAGAAGCTGCCTAATTCTCCTCAACGACTGAATAACTGAACAAAGAAATTGTAGACTGCTAACTTCAACTTTTGACTTTTGGATTTTAATTTGAAATCAAGGACATTGATAAACGTATTTTTGTATTAAAGTCCACAAACATTGAACAATCTCTCAACATGTTCTGATTCTATATCTTGTTGTATTTTTGTAAGCATCCCTGTTGTCTAACAGTGTGAAAAATAAACTTTTCTCCTGGTTTAGCTCTACCACAGTATCATTGTGGTCTTTACAAAGTCAGAGTCCACAAACAGAGGGAGTAGGGGAAAATGTGGGAAGGGGTATTAAATGAAAATTTGCTTATGCATGGGTGCTGAGAATAAAGAGAGATTTATTTCCAAATTTACGTAATGATAGATTCAGTAATGGGGTTCTGAGAAAATTGGTATAGATTTGAAACAGTGCACTGGCAAGGAGACGAAGTTTTGAAATAGTCTCCTGGTAAGGTTGGATTGTTTGAGAAGAAGTTTGATAATTACATAACTGAAGGAGACAGACAATGCTTGAAAAGAGGGAGTTGGAGGAAGAGGTGACTGGTCTGCAGTTCAGTGAGAATAGATTTGAAGGGGCAAGAGTTGAGGGGCTGAATTTTATTTCTCTCAAGCGTCAGAGGCTGATGGGTGACCTGACAGAGATATATAAAATTATGAGAGGCATGGGTAGAGTGGATAGTCAGTCTCTCTTTCCCAGGGTGGGAATGTCAAATACTAGGGGGCATAGGTTTCATGTGAAGCAGCTTTTATTTTGCACAGAGGTTGTAGATGCCTGAAATAAGCTGCTGTGGGAGGTGGTCAAAGCAAATACAATAACAATGTTTAAAAGGCATTTACACAGACACAAGCAGAGGCAGGGAATGGGACCTGAACCATATGCAGACAGATGGGATTAATTTAAAATGTTTGGCCAAAGGGTCTGTTCCTGTCCTGTAGTGTGTCGTGTTCTATCACAGAATTGGAGAAGTGTTATAGTGTAAAAGGAGACTATTTAGCCTATTGTGTCTGCACCAATTCCACTATCTAGTGCCAATCTCCTCCCTTTTCCCCATATCTCTGCAAATAATCAGCCAATTCCATCTTAAATTCCTATGTGGTATCGGGGATCATACTCTTACCATCTAAAACTCAGGGTGGGTAGAAGAAACGTTGAGAGTCTGTGATCGTAATCACTCCCACGATGCGATGGTAACAGGGGAAGTGGTGGTAATTGCTTCGAGGTGAGACTTCCACCTTGTTGTAACATAGGCCAATGGGTAGAGTTCTTCTTTGTGTCCCTTATTGAAGCTTGTCATTATCTTGGAACCTCAGTTGAATCTCTCTTTGATCCCATCTCCTCCATAGTGAGCAGATCCATCTTCTCCAACCTCACAGAATTGCTAAAACCCCACATTCCCAGGATCACTTTGGCCAGTCTCCTCTGACACCACCTCCCCCCCATCCCCCGCCCCAAGGACCTCCACATTCTTTTTTCTGTGTGCTAACCAGAACTGGAGACAAGTCTCTTCCTATGGTCTTAGCAGAACTTTATATAGATTCAGCACAACTTCCCTGGTTCTGAACTCAATGCCTTGATTTATGAAGCTCAAGATCATACAGTAGATGAGGTCAAAGAGGGTAAGAAGGGTAACTTAGGGAACTAGAGAAAGAAGTATGTTCAAAGTTAGAGGGTTGTGAAGGGAAGATCAAATGATAGTTTGAGTCAGTGGGCTACTGAAAGGGACGGCCACAGAGAGGCAGCTGATCAAATTGTCTCAACCTTAGCAGGAAAGAGTTCCACAAATTTGATGTACTTATTAGTGGCAGGAGACTGTGGAAGCAACAGAGAGAAGTTTAAGAAGGTAGTTTGAAAATCACTCGCTAGCCTGGAGCAGTGAGCAACTGAAGCAGTTGAGAATATGAGCTGAGAGCACTCTATATGATCTTGCCAGACCAGATAGTGGATAGTAGACTATTTTTCAAACAATTTCCTTCAATTATGTGTTCTTTAGGTTTCAAGGAAATGGAATTCAGAGTCAGGAACAAACTTATGTTTTCAGGGCTTTGTCTAATTCCTAGTGTCTTCCTGTTTGACTCAGAGCAACTGTCCTTTCCAGGTTTAGTGCCAATCTGATTTTTATAATGATAAAGGGAACGAAGGGAATATAAAGGGAATAAAAGCTTCTTGTTGCTATAGTTTGTGAAAGTGATGCTTGGATGAAAGGGAGGCCAGCTCATAATAAATCATCATTTAAGATGACCCACTTGCATGAACACTTAACATATTAGCATATTTCTAAAGCTGACAATCAGTTGGTTAATTGGTATAATTTGTTTCTGACCCCTTTCCCTATCACTTACCTATATTTAGAATGAATCAGCAGCAATCAGCTAAAAATAACTCAAAATGCTAGACTCTTTCACATCCATGGAGTCTCATACTTTACATATCTTATTATTCAGATTAGAGCCAACTTTAGCCTTTAAAACTTTACCAAAGTTCTGACTTCTACCATTCTCATCTTCAAAACCACACTGTGGCCTCAAATGTTGGAGTCTGTTCATCATCATTGGTGATCCCTCGCAGACGAGGAGACTCTCTCCCACTCTCAGGGTGAGCCTATAGGTGGCTGTACAGACCAATGTGGCAACCACAGGTTCTGTTACACTAGGGGCAGAAGGTGGTCACGGAATGGGGTGGGTGGGTTGTTGCTATGGCAGCGCACTCCTTTCGTTGTTTTCTCTGGCTTTCGCCTTTCTCCCAAAAGGAAGTCTCAAGGTTGACGACTTCCTGGATGCTTCTCTTCCACTTAAGACGGCCGTGGGCAAGTGATTCCCAGGTGTCTATGGGAATGCCATATTTCACCAGTGAGGCCTTGAGGGTATCCCTGAGGTGCTTCCTTTGTCCACTTGAGGCTTGCCTGCCAATTCGGAGCTGAGGCGGGGTCTCATGTCAGTCATGTGGACAAGGTGCTGAGCCCATTGTCGCTGATCAACGCAGGGGTCAGTGCTTCAATGCTGGGGATGTTGGCCTGAGGACACTGGTGATGGTGCATCTGTTTTCCCAGTAGATTCGCAGGATCTTGCACAGGCAGCATTGGTGGAACTGCTCCACCTTCTTGAGGTGTCTGCTGTACACAGCCCATGTCTCAGAGCCAAATAGGAGGACAGGAACCACCAAAGCTCTGTCAACCATGATCTTGGTGTCGGATCTGATGTTGTTGTCTTCGAACACCTTTTTTCCTCAAGTGAACGAAGGCCGCATTAGCACACTGGAGGTGGTGCTGGACATCTTCATCAATAGCTGGCAAGATCTGTCTATTGAAAAGGATTTAATAGCAGAGCATATAAAGCTACATCATCTCATCAGGCAGAGTCAGCATGGCTTCATATTTGGGAAGTCATTCCTGACAAATTTACTGGAATTGTTTGAGGAGATAACAAACAAAGTAGACAAAAGGGAATGAAAACTGACATTGTTGAAAGTTAAAAATCACACAACACCAAGTTATAGTCCAACAGGTTTAATTGGAAGCACTAGCTTTCGGAGCGACGCTCCTTCATCAGGTGATTGTGATCATCGCTCCGAAAGCTAGTGTGCTTCCAATTAAACCTGGTGTTGTGTGATTTTTAACTTTGTACACCCCAGTCCAACACCGGCATCTCCGAATCATGACATTGTTGAAGAACTCAACAGGTCTTGCAGCATCTGGAACATCTTGTGGCAACAGAATAAACCTGTTTCCTCTGCATAGAATTTGTAAGACCTGCTGAGTTTCTCCAGCAATTTCTGTTTCTCTTTCAGATCTTCAGCATACACTGTTTTTTGGTTTTATATTTGATAAAGGGAAACAGTGAATGGATTTTCAGATGGCATTTGATGAGGTACCACTTGTTAGGTACTTAATAAGAGCCACGGTGTTGGAGGTAGGTTATTAGCATGGTAGAGGACACAATTGTGATTAGGGGGACACTTTCAGTATGGAAGCTTGTAACTGGGGAAGTGCCACAGGGATTAGTGTTGTGGCTGTATACTCATATACTCATACCCTTGGCTAAGCAAAGTGCCATAGCCAAGTTGTTGCTGTGGTTCTGTTCGCCGAGCTGGGAATTTGTCTGGCAAACGTTTTGTCCCCTGTCTAGGTGACATCCTCAGTGCTTGGGAGCCTCCTGTGAAGCGCTTCTGTGATGTTTCCTCCGGCATTTATAGTGGCCTGTCTCTGCTGCTTGCATGGGATTTTGTACACTACATTGGTTTTGCTCACCAGAACGAAGGACCCGATACCCAACATGAGCAAAACCAATGTAGTGTACAAAATGGGAGAAAGTGAGGTCTGCAGATGCTGGAGATCAAAGTTGAAACTTTATTGCTGGAACAGCACAGCAGGTCAGGCAGCATCCTGAAGAAGGGCCTGTGCCCGAAACGTCGAATCTCCTGTTCCCTGGATGGCCACTGCAGCGGACAGCTGAAACTGACAACCGGGAGCGGCAGGGACAGGCCACTATAAATGCCGGAGGAAACACCACAGAAGCGCTTCACAGGAGGCTCCCAAGCACTGAGGATGTCACCTAGACAGGGGACGAAACGTTTGCATGACAAAGTTTCAGCTCGGTGAACAGAACCACAACGAGCACCCGAGCTACAAATCTTCTCCCAAACGTTGAGCCAAGTTGTGGATGACACAAATAGATGGGAATGCAAATGGTGAGGATGACACAAAAAGTCTGCAGAGACTGGATAAGCAAGTGGGTAAAAATGGAATTTAACATGGATAAGTATAAGGTTATGCACTTTAGCAGGAAGAAATAGAGGAGCTGAATATTATTTAAATGGAGACAGATTGCAGAAAGCAATAGCACAAGAGAATTTGGTGCCTTCATGAACAAATCACAAAAACCTAACATCCAAGTTTGTCCAAGAAATAGAAAGGGCAAACAGTATGTTGCCCAACATTTCAAAGGGAATGCAATATCACAGAATCCCTATAGTGCTAAAAGAGACTATTCAGCCCATCAAGTTTGTGCTGACCCTCCATAGACCATCCCACATCTCCCCATCCTAATTCTGCCCTTCTCCCCATCCTGCCCACATTCCTAGTCCCAATCTACCCTCTCTCCTTTCCCTCTTGCCCCCTCCCCATTTTGATTGCAGCCGCTCTCTCCATCCCTATCCCTATCATTCCCTCTCTTCCCAACCCGCACCACCCCCAATCCTGCACGCTGTCCTCATCCCAATTCTGCCTGATCTTTAACTTCCAGCCGATTCTAACCATTGATAGCTTTCCTCCTGAAATTGACATTATGCAGCTGACTCCCTGTTCAAGTATTGACCCTCCCACTGTCCCATGAGGCTGTTGTATTGGTTTGATTGATCCATCCTCTCTTTGATTAGACCCAATGGCTAGTTTTGCTTTCCACCAATAATGTGTTCCCTGGTGGCGATAGAAAATTAAACATCCCATAGTTGTAGAGGAAGATTCCACAAATAGCAACAGCATTCCTGATTTTGCAATTGTTTTAAGTTGGTATTGGTTGAGAGAAACATTAACTAGGAGAACCTCCTTGCTCTTCGTCTAATAATTGCCACAAACTACTTTCCTTTGTTCCGGGAATCAGCCCATCAGTCAACACATATCAAGTATCGGCTGAGAATATACAATTCATTCTCTTCAGCATGATCTGAACCACAAGCATCTGACTCAGAGACTAGAAAGCTACCACAGACATCCACGTCAGGAAAGGAGAGATGAATAAAAACATTTGGCACCAACTGATCTATAAAAAGATGAGTGTCTCACTGATTACAGAATTCAACAGTCGTCTAAAGAAGATTCTGGCGCAGGCCAAGCCTGAACAGATGTCTCTACTCGGCTTCTCGCCAAGCATCTCACCAAACAACTATATCAACTGCCGAAGATGAAGAAACAGCTTTAACACCTCAACCCATCAAATATGAATGAGCCTTTCTTGGCACGTCCAACTGTATCCGACTTGGAAAAGAAGAAGTGTGTGTCAATTAGCTGCAGTAATAAACATTTGACACAATAAAGGAGCTGGGGGGGGGGGGGGGGAGAAGAAACAGAGTTCATTTCCTTCTGGTCGCTGAGACTGAATGTGCAGCATTCCTCTGGGAAACAAGATTTTGGAAATTAATCAGTTGAATAATACAAGGCATATTACAATAGCCCTGGGATCAATCTCATTTTCCATGTGCACCCATTAATGCCAAGATACTCCTGGTCATCTCACTCTCGTTCCTAGCCTGCTCCTGTTCACCAATCAGGAATAACATGCAAATGCAGCAAACAATTAGCTTGTTGGTCTTTATTGCAAAAATGATTTGAGAGCAGGAGTCTTGTTTCAATAGTCTTCTTAGCTAAGGAAGGGTATACTGGTCCTAGAGGGAATGCAGCAGAGGTCCAATTCCAGTGATGGTGGAACTGCCCCAAGCTGAGTGATTGAGCAGACTGGGCTCATATTCTCTGGAGTTTAAAGGTGATCTCTGTCACACAACCCACAGGGCCAATATTGGAGGAATGCTTCCCTTGATGCTATTTGGGGATAGTTGGGGAACTAGGGGATGCAGTTTCAGAATTAAAAGTAGGACATTAAGGGTAAGGGATGAGGATGGATTTCCTCATAGAGATGTACAGCATGGAAACAGACACATCGGTCCAACTCATCCATGCCGACCAAATATCCTCAATTAATCTAGTCACATTTGTCAGGATTTGGTCCATATCCCTCTAAACCGTTCATATTCATGTACCCTTCCAGATGCCTTTTAAATGATTACCACCACCAGCCTCCACCACTTCCTCTGGCTGCTTGGTCCGTACATGCACCACCCTCTGCATGAAAAAATTGTCCCTCCCGTCCCTTTTAAACCTTCCCCCTCTCACCTTAAACCTATGTTCTCCAGTTTTGGACTCCCCTATCCTGGGAAAAAGGACTGGCTATTCACCACATTCATGCCCTTCATGATTTTATAAATCTTTGTAAGTTAACAGTGGGAGCACAGATTGCAGTCATGCAGGATCAGTTTCCTGTTGTCCAGGCTCAGACTACTGCAGGGTCTTGTATTAGCTCCTCATGGACCTTAGCAATCCTGTATCATCTTTGCACAAGGAAATCTCACAAGATTGTTTTTTCTGTTATTTAATGGACGGTTTATTGTTTATTCTCTATACAATTCATCTTTATGTTTAAGTCGAATTTTGTTTTGATAGTTAATGTTGTAAAAAGTGAACTCTTGCCCACGGTTTTCTTACTGAGAATATTGATTAAATCCTCTCCACAAGAATCAAAACACAATTAATTCATTAGTTTGTTATGAATTCTTAGTGAATCGTCAATTCTGTATTTTCCCATTTTTCCCAACTCTGACCCTAGTTATTGGTGCATGAGAATGTTTGTAGGTTCCATCCTGTCTCCTCTTGTCACACTCGGGTTATCATTCCCATAGTAGTCTTCCCTTTTTTACTAACATTTTAAAACTCACCTCCATTCAGTTCACGAACCCAGCCCCACATCACAACTATTTGGTTTAAACCCTTCTCCATGAACTTTGTCATTTGATTTGTAAGGACACTTGACACATTGTGCAAGTGATTGATTCAAATGAACCAGTTCCCTCTTGCTCTGGTATTGGGGCCACTACGCCATGAAGTGAAGCCCAATACTCCTACACCAGTCTCAGTTGCATGGGTTATAACACATCTGTGGTTTCCTTTCTTTTTGATTTAGCCTTAGCTAACATGTTTTTAGAACACAGAACATAGAAAACTATAGCACAGAACAGGCCCTTTGGCCCACGATGTTGGGCCGAGATTTAATCCTAATGTAAAATACAGTAACTTAACCTATGCACCCCTCAACTCACTGCTGTCCATGTGCATGTCAAGCAGTCACTTAAATGACCCCAATGACTCTGCTTCCACCACCACAGTTGGCAACGCATTCCATGCATTCACAACTCTCTGAGTAAAGAACCTATCTCTGACGTCTACTTTATACGTTTCTCCTAATATCTTCAAACTATGGCTCCTCGTACCAGTCAATCCTGCCCTGGGGAAAAGTCTTTGGGTATTGACTCCATCTATTCCTCTCATTATCTTGTCCACCTCGATCAGGTCTCCTCTCTTCCTCCTTCTCTCCAGAGAGAAAAGTCCGAGCTCAGTCAACCTTTCTTCGTACGGCAAGCCTCCAGTCCAGGCAGCATCCTGGTAAACCTTCTTTGCACCCTCTCCAAAGCCTCTGTATCTTTCCTATAGTAGGGCACCGAGAACTGGACACAATATTCAAAGTGTGGTCTCACCAGGGACTTGTAGAGCTGCAGCAAACCCTCGCGGCTCTTAAATTCGATGAATACCAAAACACCATATGCTTTCTTAACAACCCTATCCACTTGGGTGGCAACTTTGAGGGATCTATGTACTTGCATACCCAGATCCCTCTGTTCCTCCACACTGCCAAGAATCCTGTCTTTAATCCTATATTCAGCATTCGAGTTCAACCTTCCAAAATGCATCACTTCGCATTTATCCAGGTTGAATTCCATCTGCCATTTCTCAGCCCAGCTCTGCATCCTGTCTATGTCATGTTACAGCCTGCAGTAGCCCTCTATACTATCAACGACACCTCCAACCTTTGTGTCATCTGCAAATTTACTAACCCACCCCTCAACCGCCTCATCCAAGTCATTTATAAAAACTACAAAGAGCAGAGGCCCAAGAACAGAGCCCTGCGGGACCCCATTCAACACTGACCTCTGGGCAGAATACTTTCCGACTACAACCACTCTCTGCCTTCTGTCAGCCAGCCAGTTCTAAATCCAGATAGCCAAATCTCCCTGTATCCCATACCTCCTGACTTTATGAATGAGCCTACCGTGGAGAACCCTCTAAACTGCCTTGCTAAAGTCCATATACACCACATCCACTACTCGACCGTTGTCGACCTGTCTTGACACCTCGTCAAAGAACTCAATATGATTTGTGAGGCATGACCTGCCCCTCACAAAGCCATGCTGACTGCCTTTAATCACACTATGCTTTGCCAAATAGTCATAAATCCTATCCCTCAGAATTCTTTCCAAAACTTTGCTGACCACAGGCATAAGACTGACTGGCCTGTAATTGCCAGGGATTTCCCTATTACCTTTCTTGAAAAGAAGATCAACATTCGCCTCCTTCCAATCCTCCAGAATGACTCCTGTGGAGAGTGAGGAGGCAAATATCCTCGCCAGCGACTTAACAACCTCCTTTTCTCACTTCCCGGAGCAGCCTAGGATAAATCTGGTCTGGCCCCCGGGACTTATCAATCTTAATGTTTTCCAAACTTTCTAGCACATCAACTTCATCAATCTTGATCTGGTCAAGATGTATCCCAGCTCCTCTAAGTTTTCATTTACAACAAGGTCCCTTTCCTTGGTGAAAACTGAAGCAAAAAACTCATTTAGGGCTTCCCCTATCTGCTCAGACTCCACATACAAGTTCCCTACACTATCCCTGATCGGCCCAACCTTCTCCCTGATCATTCTGTTATTCCTCACCTTTGAGTAAAATGCCTTTAGGTTCTCTCTAATCCTTCCTGCCAAGCCTTTTTTGTGCCCCCTCCTGGCTCTCCTCAGTCCAATTCTGAGCTCCTTTCTAGCAAGCGTGTAATCCTCTAAAGCTGTGCTAGATCCTTGCTTCCTCCACCTTATGTAAGCTGCCTTCTTCCTTTTGACGAGAAGTTCCTCTGTTCTCGTCATTCAAGAATTACCATTCACCTACCTGTGAAAATAATGCCTTTAGATCTCAGTTGTTAGGTCTGTGTCTCTTGCTCTATTTCTTGGTGCACTCCCTGTTTTGTGAAAGAACAGAGCAGCATCTCATCCCTCACATTGCAGAACTCCCTCACTCATTAAGCATTCTGTTGAAGCTAAACTACATGATATTTATTCTGTGTGTTAGCAAAACATCAGAAACAATTCAGGCTTTTTCCACATCTAGCAGTACTTGACAACAAACCACACATAAAATCGTGATGTCAATCAGTGTACAATACTGATTAGGTGTCATTTGACAACTGCCCACTCCACCCTGTCTAAACTTTTACTCATCTGAATAAGTCATGAATCAGAATGAAGAATTCCGTGTTTGTTAAAGGAACTGGTTACAGATTAATTGCTGATGCTATTTCATGTGCTCTTGGAGGTTTCTCGTTCATGGTTCGCTAACATGCCCAGACATTCTTCAGTTTGACACAATACAGGCTCATTTCACATTCACTTTGTATCCTGAAGTCAGAAAGTACCAGAAGCTACTTTTGGTGTAGTTCCCTGGTAATATCTATCATCAATGAACAGTGTGGGTAGTGCTAGCAGCACACTGGAGACTGTGTAAAACAGTGGGCAGCATGAATTTGCAGGGCTGTCCACTCTGTGATGAACATGCATTCTGTCATCTCCACTTCTGTATTCAAGAATTGTCCAATTTAACCCCAAACCTTGAACACTTACACAGCTGATTGATACATTTAGTAGACTTAGTCAGCTCTCAACTGTGTGTTAAATACCTAACCATAAACTGTTCTTCAGGTCATTTCACCATTGCAGTTGTATCTATAGATATTAAGGTAGGGGCAGAATAGGTCATTCAACCAATCAAGTCTACTCTGACATTCAATAAGATCATGCCTGATCTGAACATTCTCAACTCCACTTCCCTATCTTTTCCCCATAACCTTTGATTCTGTTACTGATTAAAGTCTGCCTACCTCACCCTTAAATATACTTAATGCCCCAACCTTAACAGCCCTCGGCTGTGAAGAATTCCACAGAATCGTTACCCTCTGAGAGTTGAAATTCTTCTTCATCTCCGTTTTAAATGTGTGACCACTTACGCTGAGATGATGTCCTCTGGTCCGAGACTCACTCACAAGTGGAAACAACTTTACTGCATCAACCCTGTCAAGTTCTCTAAGAAGTTTATATGTTTCAATAAGGTCACCCCTCATTCATCTGAATTCCAATGAATACAGTCCCAATCTACTCAACCTCTCCATAGACAGCCCCTCCATACCAGGAATTAGTCGAGCAAAGCTTCACTCCACTCCCTCAATGGCAAGTATATCTTTTCATAGGTAAGGAAGCTAAAAATTCATACAATAATCTGGGCATGATCTCACCAAGGCCCTGTACATCTGTCCACAGATGCGCACATTAAGTGGTTTGTCCATGCTAAATTGCCCATAGTGTCCAGGGATGTGTAGGCTAGGTGAATTAGCTATAGAAAATTCAGGGTTACAGGGATAGGGTAAGAGGGTGGGTCTGGATGGGATGCTCTTTGGAGGGTCGATTTGGATTTGATGGGCTACTTCCAGACTGTAAGGATTCTATGATTCTATGATCTGCAGTAGGACTTCCTTTCTCCTGTATTCAAATGAAGACCGATGCAATATTTACATTCTTAACAGGTTGCTACACATTCATGCCATTTTTAAGTGACGGGTGTACAAGGGTACTCAGGTCCCTTTGCACACCAACATTTGCCAAATTAACCCCATTTAAATAATATTCTGCCATTCTGTTTATCCTATCAAAGTGAATTACATCATATTTCTCCGTGTTATACTGTGTTTGTCTAAATCACATTGAAGCCTCATTACATCCTCCTCACTGTTCATATCACCATCAGCAAATTTGGGAAATATTACATTTGATTGCCATATCCAAATTGGTGATATATTGGCAGAAGGGAAACCATCAGATTGCTTAAATCCCCAATTAGTTCACCACCATGCTTTAGGCAAGGAAACATGTCACCTTTGGTTTACATGTGATCTCAGCTCACAACAAAGGGTCAAAAAGTGTGGAGCAGGAAAAGCGCAGCTGGTCAGGCAACATCCGAGGAGCAGAAGAGTCGATGTTTAAAGCGTAAGCTCTTCATCAGGATGAAGGACTTATGCCTGAAATGTCGACTCTCCTACTTCTTGGATGCTGCCTGACCAGCTGTACTTTTCCAGTTCCACACTCTTTGACTCTGACCTCCAGCATCTGCAGTCCTCACTTTCTCTTAGTGGATCACAACAAAGGATGTTAAATCCTCACTGGTCTCCGAAGCAATTAATAAGCCAATGTTAGACCAGAAAGATCAGCACTGCCAACTCAAGGCAATTGGAATGAATGCCACACACAATGAATTATATTTTTTTATAAAGTTACTGTGTTCCACCTTTGGAATCACAAGTACAAAGATTTATTAAATAATTCTAGTTGTCAGACACGGTGTGCATTGTTTCCAAGTAAATTTACAAGTGACTGTCAGTTCCGATGTGGAGTCAGTGGGAGAGTTAAAGGCATAGCAATGTATTGACTGTTGATTTTAGGTTTTGATTTTAGATTAGATTTAGGTTTAGATATTATTGTGACTTGTACTCAAGTACAAAAGTACAGAAGTACACTGATAAGTTTTTAATGTTGCCACACGATGCTGACTTAAGTTCAAGTATTGAAGCATAAAAACTTAAGAACAAGGTAGCAAGATATAAGGAACAAAGTTAAAAGCTAAATATTATAGTCACTCTCGTACAGCATAAAAAAAAGTTATAAATTAAATATTACATTCCTCCTTAGTATTAAGTTGAAAAATAAAGAAATAGAGGTAAAAGTTCAACCATTACAGATTTTCTGAAGTGCTGAGCCATGTTGGGACCACACTTCTTTCAAGGGCTTGATCTTCTCTGCTTTGATGCTTTCCCCACGCTGGGTCAAAGAACATGGTGCTGGAAAAGCACAATCAGTCAGGCAGCTTCCAAGGAGCAGGAGAGTCGACATTTCGGGCATAAGCCCTT
This sequence comes from Chiloscyllium plagiosum, assembly GCF_004010195.1. Lineage (NCBI taxonomy): Eukaryota > Metazoa > Chordata > Chondrichthyes > Orectolobiformes > Hemiscylliidae > Chiloscyllium > Chiloscyllium plagiosum. The sequence continues at coordinate 40,518,869 of NC_057744.1, read as the reverse complement.
CATCAGGAAGGGCTTCCTGATGAAGGGCTTTTGCCCGAAATGTCAACTCTCCTGTTCCTTGGATGTTGCCTAATCGGCTTGCTTTTCCAACATCACACTCATCGACTCTGATCTCCAGCATCTGTAGTCCTCATTTTCCCCATGCTGGCTCAATCTTCCCTGCTCTTGTAATTGCTGCAAATTTAGGAAAACTTCCATCGCCATGTTGGGCTCACTCCTGGGATTTCCTGAAACAGGCCCCGCCTGCATTGGGCCTCGGTCTCGCCTTCAATCCATGTGCCGGGCATCAGGAACTCATGAGAGTCCTGGATCAGGCCCCCAGTCACTCCCTCACACTGGACATCCAGCCGACTGCCATATTCAACAAGCCCAATACTGCTGCCACCTTGTCTCTCTCCTGAAAATAAGGTAGCAGAATAAAAACGAAGAATAGTACAAAAACAGAAAAAAAACAAAAATGAGGAAAGAAGCGAAAAGAAAGGGAAGGAGAAGAGTGGACAGAGTGGACAAACCTAATCTGCCACCATGTTCATAACGCCAGCCCTGGGCTGACCTGAGGCTGGTCTGATTTCAAGACTCTTTTCAGTCACAGCACAAATAGTGTGAGGGCTGTACTTTCTCTAATATAAAGGCTTGGCTAAGCCTCTGAGGCAGTGACTTCTGAAATAATGGAAGTATTTTGTTGGAGCTGTGAAGTCGAGAGGCAGAGAAGACAGGATTGTCAACGGTAGTCATAGAATTGAGAGCAATCAATCCTGAGATCATTCTCTACGTATATTTGTTCTCCTCATTTCAAGTAATTATTAATTTACTTCCTAATAGGCCTACAAGGACACAACAAACTAATTAGAATTAGAATACATTCCTTCCTGTTTTATTGACTTTTCCCACCCCTTCAATAATTAACAAAGCAGCAAGTTAATGAGCTGTGTCAATCACTCGATGTATCTCTATTAACACAGGGAATTAATTATTAAAAAACTAGATGTAGCCCTCATTTAAATTAAAAAAAAGGAAGAAATCCATTTGGTAGTCTTTAAAATCTAACATTACAAGTGGAATGATTTCTTGTACTCCCCTGTCTCCAATCACAATAGCGATCTGGATACTTTATAAAATTAATTCTAGTAATTCAACAAAGAAAATACTCCTTCATAAAGTACTTGTTTCATGCTGTGCATGAATGTGTTTCTCCAGTTTCAACAGTGAAGAGAAATTGAATTAAAATCTTGGGAGTATGAAAATCTTTCAACTTAAAACATATGAACTCTGTCTCTCTCTACAGCTGCTGCCTGACCTGCTGTTCTTAGTTCAGACTTCCAGCATTTAGCTCCAACAATCATGTTGCCCTGTTTCATTTTCAGTAATATATATGTTTCCCCTGATAATTGAGTATCAGAGAAGGATATGACTGAGGAAGGAAACTGGTTGAGAACAGGATGAATAATATTGTGAGAGATAAAACATGAAGCTAAAAGCAGACAAAGTACATGAGGCCAATAAGATACAGCTTGGGAACCCAAAGAAAGTGAGGGAGGAAATTGCCAAAGCCCTAAAAATTTCCAGGTTTGATTGACAGTGTGGGTTCATGAATGGTGGTCAGTAATGACTGATTTTCAAACAGAAACAGCATTAATCTGAGTAATTACACAGCAGTTAGTTTAACATCTGTGGTGGGATCTAATTAAATTGAAATTACCTGATTCCAAATATAGAAATAAGAATTTGAAATGGGCAGCACAGCCTTCACATAGGTCAGTCATGCTCGAGAAACCTTATGGAATTCATTGAGGATGCAACAGGCAATGGTCGTTGGGGAAATGTAATAGCTGTGGTTTATATGGACAATAGGAATGCTTTTATTGCAAGGGGGATATATACACAATCTGGACTTCTGGCAAGAGAGCAGTAATATACAGGTTTAAAGTAGGTATTTCTAAGGATTTGAGAAGTGCTGAAGGACATCTATGAGACACATCAGGGAATTACATCAAATCTGAGCTCTACTGGCCAAACAGAAGCAATGGGATGAAGGACCACATCACAGCCATTGCTGTCTGTATAACAAATACCAAGCTGAGCAAACTCATGAGTTCCTGATGACACTTAGCCTTGTTGACAGAAAGACCATGGAATGAAGCTGGGAATAGTCCTCTTCACACTCACAGGAACTGGTTATCTTATCACAGTACACTGGTGATCTGATGAGTGGAAGGTGGATCAGCTTTCTACCTCAGTTTGTTGAGTACCAGAAAGAATATTTCACCCGTTCCTAAAATTGTCATGAGTGACACTGGCCCTCAGTCCATGAGTGAAGAATCCAGTTAACTCATGATGTATTGGCAAATTGAACACCATACAGAGACAGCAAGAGCAGGTCAGAGGCTAGGAATAACTTATTTCATGACTCCCCAAAGTCTGTCCGCCATCTACAAGGCACAGGTCAGGAGTGTTATGGAATGCTTCCCGCTTGCCTGGATGAGTGTAGCTCTGACAACAGTCAAGAAGCTTGACACCATCCAGGATAAAGCAGCCCACTTGATTTGCACCATATCAATAAACTTTCATTCCCTCCACCTCCAATGCTCAGTTGCAGCAGTATGCACCCTCTACATGATGCATTGCAGAAATTCACCAAACATCCTGAGACAATGCCTTCTAAACCCACGACCACTATCTTCCAGAAGGACAAGGGCAGCAGATACATGGAAACACTGCAACCTGCAAGTTCCCCTTGTGGCCAAATGGCCAACCTGGCTTGAGCAACTAGGCCCAATATAAAATTGCGAAACAGCTTCTGCAAGGAAGGCTGGATGGAGCAAAGAGTCTAAGTTTACCACAGGTCAAAAGCAAACAAGGACCAGCCCAGACCTGGATTGCATATTGAACAAAACTCATTAAGAGACCATTAGACAGAATAATAGGGAGAGACATTATGGTTATGTCTTCCCCAGTTTCAGCAAGACCCCTTGACACCATGAAGTAATCATATCTTGGAAAGGGGATGGGTAGACCTTGGATGCCTAACCTCATTGGGCACTGTGAACCATTAGCTGAAGTCGAAGAATGTTCTATAAGAGCATAGAAATGGAAGATAAGAAGAGACGCATGTTGGCCATTCCCTCAGCAAAAGTTCACCTGGTGAAAACTGTGCAAGGCCCATATTTATACTAAGAAGACTCTCTGTGCCCTGTACATGGAGCTCAGTAAGTTGAGTCCAGTAGACCAATCAAGTTCACCAGAGCGGGTACTAAATGTGTTTTCACGCAGTTGACCTAGTTTGAGGAAAAATTAATTTAATTTGCGTAAGAGTCATTTCTTTAACTGGCAAGTGTTTTAATAAAACAAAGTTTGAACCGCAATCTTTTGTTTGTCTGATACAGTGAGAGCACCTGGATAAATATGAGTAATAAGCTGGCCAAAGTGTTTGTGCAGGATGTCATCAGGCGACACTCTCCAAGCTACTCACCATCCTAACTTGGAAATATATCGTCGTTCCTTCACTGTCACTGGATCACAATCCTGGAATTCCCTCCCTAACAGCATTGTTATGACACATGGACTGTAACATTTCAAGAAGTCTTCTCACCATCACTTTCTCAAGGGCAACAAGGGACAGTAATAAATGCTGGCCAGCCAGTGATGCCCACATCCCACAAGTGCATTAAAAACACACACATTATCACCACACCATCTGCAGTCAATTGGAAACACTGAGGCAAAGAAATTGATCAAATTCCATACAGATGTATGCAAAGCAATCCTTGAGTGGAGAAACATGCCTATTGACTGCTGGGAAAGTAATTAAGTACAAAGACAAATGTCACATCACATCCAAACTACTCTTCCAATAGCAAATAAAAAGCTACAGAAGCCAGAAGTAATAATAGAATCAAGGTGAAACAGCAGAATGTCCAGTTTCATTTTGACATGACTGTTGAAGCATTGAGAGAGTTGAACATTGGAGAATCAGGCAGTGTACACCCCTTCAACACTCGCAACAAGTATCAGCCCAAGTGACAACTTTGGACCAGCACAAAGCACTTTCCATCTCAATCATAAGCAGTGAGTCTAAGCAACCTGAGATACCATTATAATTGCAGATATACACACAACTAGACAACCTCTTCTGTCATTGCTGCTGGCTGACCATAGCTCCCCAACCATGGAAATGGAACAACAGTTATCACAGTCACAACTAGTTAAGACAGAAATGATACTTCTTAGAGAAGATGAATCACTCCAACAAACAGATAAACAGCTAATGCACAATTAAACAAGAGCATGATTTATAGAGCTGTTTGCAAAAGGTTTATGCAGAGGTGGCTAGGATAATGAAAACTTCTAATCCATGGTAACAGTTATTACGTAGTGGGTAATCTGGATAATTCAGAGTATAAATAGTAATGCAGGAAAACTGTTTCTTTAGCATGAAATTGGGGATATTTGGATGGAAATGCCATATGTACTATATTGTTGTGTTTTCCACATTGTACACAATCATGTAACCTCTGCCATAAAGTGCAGCCATCTTACACACAGATTTAATATACAGACAGTATAAGTTAAGATTACTCTCTTGAAGATGTAGCATTCAAGAGTTGCTGCGATTGGAACTCTGCATATTTTAATGCTAATTTCAAATTTGTATATGATGCTTGTGTCCGCAAAATTCAACATTTTATTGTCTTTTCTACATTCAATATGATGTCACTGGACTGGTATTCCAAACATGGTCTGGTGATTTGGGATCAAATTTCATCAGTTGTGGTGGGATTTGAATCCAATGAGATTTCTGGAATTAAAAGTCAAATGACGACCAGGAAATGATCATTCTTAAAAGTCCATCTCATTCATAGGAAACAAATGTTGCCATCCTTAACTGATCTGACCTACATATGACTCCAGACCCACAGTATTGTGATAGATTCTTCATGCTCTCTGAAATAGTTGAACAAGCCACTCAGTTGATCAAACTATTAAAATATCTTGAACAAATACAACTGGATACACCATCTGGCAATGACCTCAGCACTGGAAATGAGCTCATTGCCACTCCTGATCTCATTACAGTCTTGGTTCAAAGCTGAATTCCAGAGGTGAGGTGAGGTGACATTATGGCTGCATTTGACTCACCAATGATTGCATAATGTTCAGCACCATTCACAACTCCTCAGATTCTAAAAGCGTGCACGTCCAAATGCAACAAGCTCTGGGCAATATCCAGACAAGTGTCAGGCAATGACCATCTCCAATAGGAGAAAATCTAACTATCTCCCATTGACATTTGGCATTCAATGGTATTACCATCACTGTCAACATCCTATTGAACAGAAACTGAACTGGACCAGCTACAAAAAGAAAGTGGCTACAAAATCATGTCAGAAGGCAGGAATACTGCAGTGAATAGCTCATCTCCTGACTCCCTAAAGCTTGTTTATAATTTAGAAGGCCCAGGTCAGGAGTGTGATGGAATACTCCCCAGTTGCCTGGATGGGTGTAGGTTGAATGCTCAGGAAGTTTGACACCATTCAGGACAAAGCAGTCCACTTGATTGGCACCGCATCCACAAACATTCACTTTGACCTCCACCGATGCCCAGTAACAGCAGTGCGTTCTACAGGTAGTTCTTGTGCAACATTGCATTATAGAAAAATTGTGCTTTAGAAACAATGCTTAAAGTGGTGATGTAATCACGTTACAATTCACATGTTTTAAAAGTTTGTGTTATAGAAACAGGGTCCCCAATTTATCAATTGCATTATGGCGAATCACATTAATGAAATGCACGTTATAGCACAATAACCTGTATATGCGTGATGCATTGCAAAACTTCACCAAATCTCCTTAGACAACAATTTCCAAACCCATGACCACTTTCATCTAGAAGGGCAAGGGCAGCAGATACATGGAGACACCACCCCTTGCATGTTCCCCTCCAAACCACTCACCACCCTGAATTGGAAATGTATTGCTATTCCTTCACTGTCACTGGGTCAATAACGTGGAACTACATTTTTGGAAAGAATAAGAAAAGATTGAATTGTGACTCTTTTTTTACAGCATAGAACATTCTAAGTATATTCTCTTTTGTAAAGATTATCACCAAGTGCAGTTTGGCAGAATTTGTAGAACACCTGAACTTTGTTTTGATCTAATCATGTATCCAGCACTCTGATAAACTTGGCTGTTTTTCAAACTAGATTGCAATGAACAGGAGAATGATACAGGCTGAAGTTACCCAGCAACCAGTAGAAGCCTTGAATTCAGCCTGACGTGTGATCCAGAACCAATTACTGAAGTTGGTTTCCAGAAAGTGACAACAGCAAGAGTCAAACATCAAACATCTTGTCATTTGGGGCGGCACAGTGGCACAGTGGTTAGCACTGCTGCCTCATAGTGCCAGAGACCGGGTTCAATTCTGCCTCAGGCAACTGTCTCCGTGTCTGCGTGGGTTTCCTCCAGGTGCTCCGGTTTCCTCCCACAGTCCAAAAAATGTGCAGGTTAGGTGAATTGGCCATGCTAAATTGCCCGTAGTGTTAGGTGAAAGAGTAACTGTAGGGGAATGGGTCTGGGTGGGTTGCTCTTCAGAGGGTCGGTGTGGACTTGTTGGGCCGAAGGGCCTGTTTCCATATTGTAAGTAATCTAATCACCGTGAGCTCAACCATACAGTAGTAGGCAGTGTCTGCAAATCAAAGACATCCAGAGGTAATGAGCTCACAAGAAAATGTGAAGACACCCTGCTGCCTAACATTACCAGCTGCCATCAATGTCTAGCTTAAGCCATGTTATTTGGTTAGTCTCATTTTGGGAGGATAAACTAGGGTGGAACAAAGCTTCTTCAGCAAAGGACTAACCAAATAGAAATATTGGTTTAATCTTTGATATTTTGGTTCCCAGATTTTGAAAGCATCACACTTTGAGCTTGGAAAGTTCCTTGTTTAATTCTAACCTGCCCAGATGCCTTACTAGTGGATTGCTTAGGCCAGCGTCGTGTTGCTGAAAGAACTGATTTTCCAGTGCAGCCCTGAGTATTGCCTACTGGAATACTCACATGTAAAATTGGTTCCTTGCTAGTTAGTTCCTTGCTGTTTACAGACAATGTAACAATAAGTAACACCCGGGAATAAGAACCCTCAAGTCTGTTCTGCCTCACAATTAAATCATGGTTCATCTATTTTCATACATTCGATATCTTGACAACTATGCAACAAAAATCTATCAATCTCACTCTTGAATATTTCAAATACTCCTACATCCATATTTGCAAGTTAAGAAGTTTGCAATTTCCATTGGTAATTGTCATGAAGAAAAGCTTCTTAGTTTCATAATTACCTCCAATTTGAAGATTTTGTCTCTGTTCTTGATTTCCTGCACTCTAAGAAATTATTTGACATTATTTGCATCAGAACATAGGAAGAAGAGTAGCTCATTCAGCTCATGAGCTTGTTCTGCCATTCAGTGAGATCATGGCTGCTCTGTGGTCTAACTCTTTATGTGCTTTTGACCCATATCCCCTAATATCTCCACTTAACAAAAAATGATCTATCTCAGATTTATAATTAAGAACTGATGTGGCATCTGCCTTACGCAATTATGAATTGCGTAATGTATCATTTTAAACTTCACAATTAAATCAACCCTTTATATAATAAAAATTGAGGGACTATACACCACCACAATCAACTCTGCCTACCGTGCTTATACTAACTTAAAAGAACTATTTAGTTGTTCCAGTCGTCCTGCTTTACTCACATAGCCCTGATGGTTTTCAATTATTTATCGAGTTTCTTTTTAAAAGTTACAATTTAATGTAGCCTCCTAATTTGACCGTCATAGCCCTAGTATTATTCTGGTAAATCTGTGTTACCCTCCAGCCTAAACTGATATACCCTTTCCTGAGGTGCACGCCCAGTTTGTCAGAAGAGGCCTGAATAAATCCCTGTGTAATCTGAACCATAATCTCCTACACTTGTATTCTTGTCATCCCAAGGTGAAGTCCAATATTTTGTCAGCTGTATTGATTAGTTTACTACCCACTCGCTTCCAGTGATCAATGTTCCCCAAATCACTTTCATCTTTCATAGTTGTTAATGTCTCATTGTAAAAGAAATATCACATTGATTCCTCCAGCCCCTAAAATGGACAAATTTATGTTCGTCAACATCACATTTCTATGTGCCCCCTAGTTTAACCACCGTTTAATCTGGTCCTTTGTAAATTTCTTCTCTCAGTTACAAAACGTGGAGAGGAGATGATAGCCTAGTGGAATTATTACTAGATTATTAAGCCAGAGACCCGGGTGTTGATCTGGGAGCCCTGGTTCAAATCTTACCAGAGCAGACCGTGGAATTTGGATTCAGTTAAAAATGCGGAATTAAGCAATTGAATGGTGGCCATGAGACTATTGCTGATTGTTGGGGGCAAAGTCCATCTAGTTCACTCCATTAGGGAGAGCTAGCCAGCTGGATACAAAATTGGCTTGATTGTAGAAGACAGAGGATGGTGGTAAAAAGTTGTCTTTCAGAGTGGAGGCCTGTGACTAGAGGTGTGCCACAGGGATCAGTGCTGGATCCACTGCTATTCATCATTTAAACAAATAATTTGGATGAGAATTTAGGAGGTATGGTTACTAAGTTTGCAGATGACCCCAACATTGGTGGCATAATGTACAGTGAAGCAGGTTATCTCAGAATGCAGTGAGATCCGGATCAACTGGGACATTGGGCTGAGGAATGGTAGGCGGAAGTGGGTACTGCAGATGCTGGAGATTACAGTCAAGATCAGCGTGGTGCTGGAAAAGCACAGCAGGTCAGGCAGCATCTGAGGAGCAGAAAAATCTACGTTTTGGCCAAAAGCCCTTCATCAGAAAATGGTAGATTGAGGAATGGTAGATGGAGTTTAATTTAGATAAATGCAAGATGTTTCATTTTGCTGGGTCAAATCAGGGCAGGGCTTACATAGCCTGACAGGACCCCGAGGACTATTATAGGACAAAAAGATCTAAGGGTGCAGGTTCATAGCACCATGAAGTGGAGTAACACATAGACAGGGTGGTGAAGAAGGCTTTCGACTTGCTTGCTTTCATTGGTCAGAGCATTGAGCATTGGAGTTGGAATGTCTTGTTGCAGCTGTACATGATGTTGGTGATGCCACATTTGGAGTACTGCATGCAGTTCTGGACGCCCTACTGTAGAAAGGATATTATTAAACTAGAAAGTGTGCAGAAAAGATTTACTAGGATGCAACCTGGACTGGAAGGTTTCAGTTATAAGGAGAGGTCAGATTGGCTGGGAATGTAGGACACTGCGGGGTAACCTTATAGAGGTCTATAAAATCATGAGAGACATAGATAAGCCAACAAGTTTTCCCCATGGTAGGGGAGTCTAAAACTAGATAGCGTAGATTTAAGGTGAGAGGGGAGTGAACTAAAAGGGTCCAGAAGGGCAATTTTTTTCACAGAAGGGTGGTGAGTGTCTGGAATGAACTGTCAGAAGTAATGGTGGAAGCAAATACAATCTTGCCATTTAAAAAACAGAGAGATACATGGATGGAGAGCTATGGACCAAATGCAGGGAAATGGGACTAGTTTAATTGTGAAAACTGGGCAGCATGGACAAGTTGGGCCAAAGGGCATGTTTCCATGCTGTTGACCTCTATGACTCCGTGACGCTATGTGACTTCAGACCCACAGGAATGTGGTTGACTCTTAACTACCCTCTGAGTAATTAGGGATGACAATAAATACTGGTTCAGCCAGCGATGCCCAAATCCTATCAAATAAAACAAAAAGACATGCTATGCCACCTCCAATATATGGGTCTACAAGGGTTAATATGAAGAGGGTTTTCAGTACCAGACAGGTTTCACAGTGTAAAAACAATGACTGCAGATGCTGGAAACCAGATTCTGGATCAGTGGTGCTGGAAGAGCACAGCAATTCAGGCAGCATCCGAGGACAGGCAAAATCGACGTTTCGGGCAAAAGCCCTTCATCAGGAATAAAGGCAGAGAGCCTGAAGCGTGGAGAGATAAGCTAGAGGAGGGGGGGGGTGGGGAGAAAGTGGCATAGAGTACAATAGGTCAGGGGGGAAGGAGATGAAGGTGATAGGTCAGGGAGGAGAGGGTGGAGATCGTCAGGAATGTGGTGAGGGGGCAATGGGGCTGAAAGATAAATACTGGGCTGGGCTGGTCCGCATCGGGAGCAACGGATACAATATATGATATTAGTGGATGTGCAGGTAAATCTTTGATGGATGTGGAAAGCTCCTTTGGGGCCTTGGATGGAGGTGAGGGAGGAGGTGTGGGCGCAGGTTTTACAGTTCCTGCGGTGGCAGGGGTAAGTGCCAGGATGGGAGGGTGGGTCGTAGGGGGGCGTGGACCTGACCAGGTAGTCACGGAGGGAACGGTCTTTGCAGAAGGCGGAAAGGGGATGGGAGGGAAATATATCCCTGGTGGTGGGGTCTGTTTGGAGGTGGCGGAAATGTCGGCGGATGATTTGGTTTATGCGGAGGTTTGTAGGGTGGAAGGTGAGCACCAGGGCGTTCTGTCCTTGTGGTGGAAGGTGAGCACCAGGGGCGTTCTTTCCTTGTTACTGTTACCAGCCTTGACAATTCATGGCTTGAGAATTGGGTCTGTTTGGAGGTGGCGGAAATGTCGGCGGATGATTTGGTTTATGCGGAGGTTTGTAGGGTGGAAGGTAGCACCAGGGGCGTTCTGTCCTTGTGGTGGAAGGTGAGCACCAGGGGCGTTCTGTCCTTGTTACTGTTTCCAGCCTTGACAATTCATGGCTTGAGAATTCATATTGAAGAATGCCAGTTCGAGATTCTGTCAATGGCCAAATCATGTATCCAATCCTAAACCAAACCAATAAAGAGGTCAAACACAGGTTAATATTGATCAGGCAGAGCAGAAAACCAAGTCAGACAATGGAAATATTCAATTACAAAAGAATGACTAGAATTTAAAATGATTAGATTTGATGCTGAAGGCCCAAGGTTTGTGGCCTTTTTCTAAGATAGGGCCATTGCTTATAGCTATTTTCACCTGGAGACTTGCTTTAATGCCACGCCATGCTTTCCTGCAATTCAGCATCCTCACCCATTCACTGTAGGTCATAGCATCTGGATGGGTAAATGAATTGGAAGGGTTTACATGGATATGGGCCAAATGCTGGCAAATGGGACTTGGCTAAATTGGGAAGCCTGGTCGGTGCAGGGAAGTTGGACTGAAGGGTCTCTTTCCCTGCTGTGTGACTCTATCTGCTCACACTTTGTGGCATCTGTGCCCCAACTATGTCTCAGTTGGTCCTTCTTTGTGTCACCTTCCACTTTGCCTTCCAGATCTTTGTAGCCTCTCACCTCTGATCGAATCACCAAAATACTGACCTCTCCTTTCTGGAAGTCACTTTTTCGCATTCTTTTTGCTCTTGTAATGTTAAACATCTCTTGGTTTGTCTTGTAATGTATGTGTGGACTATCTAATGTATGACTTCACATCCAAACTTCAAAGCTATCTATTTCTTCCATAGATCTTTAACTTATTGCCAAGGTTTCTGAGACAAACAGAGGTAAGGGTATTGCATTGAAACATACATAAATCTTAGGTAATAATTTTTAAAATGTGATAAACTTAACAAAAAGATTGAGCTAGTGGGATTAGCAATGTGATTAAGTGAGGGATGTGATCTGCTCAGTGATGCATGTAGCATCCAACTCTGCAACTGGCTTGTGTTTGGTTATTTCAGTTTGTCAACTATGATTGATTGGCTTGAGTGTGGACTCAGATAAAGATACACAAAGAGCTGGAAAATGGAGAGAGAAACTTGGGGGTAAACACTTTAAAGCTCTGTGAATGTAATCTGTTATACACATAGCAAGTAGGGCTATCCTGTGTGTGTATCTGTGATGTCGAGTGCTGCCCATCATAAGGGTTTTCCCTTAAAGTATTTGCCCAATTTTCCCTTGCAAGTTCCTATTGAAGTTGCTTTCAGATGGTGTGTTCAATTCCAGCCTCAGATGACTGGCTGTGGAGTTTGCATGTTCTCCCTTGCGTCTCTTCCTGGTGCTCTGGTTTCCTCCCACAGTCTAAAGATGTGCAGGTTAGGTGGATTGGCCATGCTAAATTTCCCATAGTGTCCAGGGATGTGCAGGTTAGTGGATTAGCCGTGGAAAAAACAGGGTTACACGGAAGGGTCGTGGGTCTGGGTAAGATGCTCTTCGAAGAATCAGATGGCCTACTTCCACACTGTAGGGATTCTATTACAACGAATGATTAGGAAGAGCTTAGAGCCAAGTGCTAGCAAATGGGACTAGGTCAGATTGTGATGTCTGGTCGACATGGATAAGTTGAACTGAAGTGTCTGTTTCCATGTTCTATGGCTCAATGTGTCAATGGGAGCAGTCTGAGTCTGAATCTTGTTGATTTAAATTGCACCATTGGCTTTTTATCCTGCAGCACCTTTCATGTATCCATCTTTGACTAAGGCTACAACAAAATCCCTTCCATCCGCAAATCATGAAATTAGTTCAGGACTGTGCTACCAGACTGACAGCATTTCCCATTGTAGGAGCAAATCAGCAGGATCCTGATTTATGCCTGAACTGACCTTAGCCACGTTGGATGTGGTAATGGAGCTACAGTTGGTGTCATTAGTGGCCAGTCTAATGGAAATTATATGTGTCTGTGCTCCAGTAAAGGCTGCTAGCCCACAGCTCACTCACACTGCAGGCTATGTGTAAACTAGCTATGTGCCAGCAATTCAGGTGAGGATTAATGTATATGTCCTTAAAAAAACACTTGCAAAAGGAAGAAAAGAGAAAAAAACTTCACAAGTTTCACAGCATTAAAGCTATTCACAACCAACACTGCAAAGATATTAAGGATCACTGCACTAAGATGGGCATGTTTTTTACAAAACACCTAATGTATATAATCATATTAAAATATCAGGCAAACTGAGCAATATGTTTGTGAACTGCAAATTCTATTTAAGTATAAAATATTGCATGAAATGACATTTGTTGGTTTGAATCCATGCTTGCCTGAGCTAATGTCAGAGTTTGTCTGCTATTTGAATTTCAAATCAGGCCTTTAATGAAAGAGGAATTCTGTCTCTCAATGTGTGTCTGCTGATAAATCTACATTGCATAGACCAGCTTAGATTTCCCATGTCCAATTGGTGCCTTGTCCCCCTCTTTCCCAAGTTTCAGTGTTTGCCTAGAATTCATCGTTTGCTTATCCTGAACCCTTCCTTTGATCAATTAGACACTGGTATCTGGCTGCTCATGCTCCAACTGAGCTGCCTCAGGCTGCAAAGTGTCCAGCTGGTTCAGCTCCCGTATTTCAGCACAGCCGTGCCAGTTACACAGCTCCAACACATCACAGGTTGCCTGAGCGAATCATGGGCCCTTCCCCTCTCCACACCATCCTCACCCCCCACAACTCCCCATCAGCCCCAAGACACTCAAAGCAAACTGGCTGACTTCAGAGGTGAGAGTTCACAAGCCAGTCAATCAGCCCCCATTGGTTCAGAACAAATTATATACTTTATCGGTGGCCCACGAGGCATATATTAAACATAACACAGCAGCGCAGCTGCTGACAGCAAGTGATGACAGATATTGCGAATGAGTTGACCCGGGGGCTGTGGCCTTATATAGCACTTGTCAATCTTGCCCTTCTAACAGAGAAGCCTGGGGAGTTAGGTGTTGACAAAAAAAAGCACAGTTGTTGGGGGAGGAGGCCAAGATCCAAAATTAATTAGCACTTTGATATTTTCTCAAAGTTTATTCCAGAAGGGAGGCTGCCCAGTGAGGAGGAAACAAAAGATAGTTAGTTTCAATCTTAAAATTCGAACTAAGCAGTTAAGGTGTGATATCAGGAAAGATTTCTTCACACATTGACAGTGTGTTTGGGCTCAGGTGAAAATTTCAAACTGAAATGGGCAGATATTTCTCCAGCAAAGGCACTAAGGATCATGGAACGAAGTTGATTGCATTGTTTTAAGGCACAGATCTAATTAAAAGGCAGGACAGATGCAAGGAGCTGAAAGACTTTCGTCTACTTCTGTACCAACGTTAACAAAGATCTTCGTAAACTGGCTTGAATCCTTCAGATTACTGACTGGTAGACAGAAAGGAATGAAAGATTTGTATTTTGACAGTGTTTCTTTTATCTCCAATGTGCTCCAAATCAGTTTACAATGAATGAACTAATTTTGAAGTGTGGCCTTTGCTGTAAATATAGGAAATGTGTGACAATGCAATGCATTACAATAAATATGCTTCAGAAAGTTCTGGTCATCTAGACCCCATCACAACCCCTTTTGATTTGATTTGATTTATTATTGTCACATGTAACGAGATACAGTGAAAGTATTGTTTTGTGTGCTATTCAGCAAACCCATACTGTACATAAGTACATCAGGGTAATGGAACAGAATGAGGAATATAGTGTTACACAGACAGATAAGGTGTGCAGAAAGATCAACTTGAATAAATGTGCAGTCCGTTCATAAGTCTGATAGCAGGGAATAAGCTGTTCTCAAATCTGTTGCTATATGCTCTCAACTTTTTGTATCTTCTGCCTGATGGAAGAGGATGGAAGAGAGTATAACTGGGGTGGGAGAAATCTTTGATTATATTGGTTTCTTTCCTGAGGCAGTGGGAAGTATAGATGCAGTCAGTGGATAGAAGACTGGCTTTAATGATAGATTAGGCTGTATTCACCAGTAAATCTTAACCAATGTTTAAGAGGCCTATTTTATAGACTCATAGGGTCATACAGCATAGAAATAGGTCCTTCGGTCCAATTCATTCACGTCAACCAGGTTTCCCAGACTAAACCAGTTCCATTTCCCTGCATTTAGCCCATATATCTCTGAAACTTTTCTATTCATTTAAAATTCTATTAGAAGTTGCAAATGTATCTGTCTCTACCACTTCCTTTGACAGTTCGCCCACATATACTCTATCCTCTGTGTGAAAACGTTGTTCCTCGGGTCCTTTTTAAAATCTTTCTACTTGGACCTTAAAAATATGCCCTCTAGTTTGAATTCCCACATCCCAGGGAAAAGACCTTTGCTATTCACCTTATCTATATCTTTCATGATTTTATAAACCTCGATAAAGTCACTCCTCCACCTCCTACCTTCTCATGTAAAAATTCTCGGCCTATCCAGCCTCTTCTTGTAATTCAATCCCTCCATTTGTGGCAATAGAACTGTACACAGTAGTCCAAACGTGGCCCCACCAACATCCAATACAACCGTAACATGATGTCCCAACTCCTATACTCAATGTTCTGACCATTGAATGTAAGTGTGTTAAATGCCTCCTTAACTACACTGTCTACCTATCACACAACTTTCAAAAAACAACATACCCAAACCTCTTTGTTCAAAAACACTACCCACTAATGTGGCCTCTGTGTGGCAGGTACATTGCTCAGTATCAGGCTGAACGTTACAGAATGAGGAGCTCTCAGCCTCAAACTCCCTCTGCCAGGGGTAATGGGCCTCTGCACTCGATGCAGCAGAAGGTTCTACCTTTAACCAGGTTTGCCTTGGTTTATCATTTCAGATAGACAACTAGAAGAGCAAATGAAAGGATGACCTGGAGGCAGAAAGTTAATTGTTTGGACTTGATTCTTATTCTTCAAGGGGGAAGAAGTGACTATCTCACTGCTGAGTATCTCATAATTAGTTAAGGTCAATTCTAGTCCCAGATTTTAAGATACTGTAGCAACTGTTGGCAAGGTTTAATAAGATAAAAAATAACATTCAATTTTTAAAAATGATGCCTAAAAGGAAACAAATCATTGAATACATTAAGTAGTTAATTACAAAAGGATAGTGGGATAGGTGATGTGTCACTGTTACAGCATGTGGGAGCTCTTGGATGCCAGTGTGACTCAGTGATACCTCACTGCAGCATGTGTTTCCAGCTCCTGCAGCTTTGCCTCAGAGTTTATCAGCTACAGTCACAGTGACACATCAGGGTGAGGGAAAGTTACCTGGATCAAAAGCAGTGAAATTGCTGGCAAAGGTCAGCAGGCCTGGCAGCACCCATGGGGCGAAAGCAGAGTCTGAGGATTCTTCATCAGAACTGTTAGCAGCTGGGAAAAAGTGGCTGTGGCATAAGCAGACTCATATCCCCCTCCCATGTCAGAATTCAGCAGGAACTGTTCCCTCTGGGAGACTCTGGTCCATTCCTCCTTCACTCCCAACATTGTCTCACACTTGGAGAGCATCTTTCTATACATCACAGGTGTAACACCTTTACATTTACTTCCACCCTCCTCACTACCCAAGGTTCCACGCACACCTTTCAGTGAAGCAGCGATTTACCTGCACTTCACTCAATCTAGTCTACTATATTCATTGCTCACAATGTGGTCTCCTGTATATTGAGGAGATGAAACGTAGTCTGGGTGACCACTTTGCAGTCTGGAGAATTGACCTAGAACTTCCAGTTGGGTAAAAACAATGACTGCAGATGCTGGAAACCAGATTCTGGATTAGTGGTGCTGGAAGAGCACAGCAATTCAGGCAGCATCCGAGGACAGGCAAAATCGAGACGTTTCGGGCAAAAGCCCTTCATCACTTCCAGTTGCCTGCCACTTCAACATACCATCCTGTTCTCTGGCCAACATCTCTATCTCACACTTGCTGCAGTGCTCCAGTGAAGCTCAGCGCAAGCTGGAAGAACATCTTATTTTCCACTTGGGGACCCTCCAACCTCTAGGATTCAACATTGAATTCAATAACTTTAGAGCCTGATTCCATCCTTCCATTTTTTTTTACCTACCCCACACCAGGTCCTGTTATGAAATGTTTTTAGCATGGCCATCCATTCTCACTTACTCCTAGATTGCATTCAATACAACTCGCCCATTTTCTCACTCTTAGCTCTTACTAGTTCTTATTCAGTTTTTCTTCTGTCCTGGCCTGCTGTCCATAATCACCTCGTTAACCAACCTCTTACATTTCTCCAGTTATCCACTCACTTGACCTCCCCCACATCATCTTCGACATAAATAGCACCTTTTCCTAACTGCTAACAGTTCTGATGAAGGGTTACTGGACTTGAAATGTTAACTCAGCTATCTTCCCACAAATGCTGCCAGACCTGTTGAGTTTCTGCTTTGTTTCAGATCTCCACAACCTGCGTTTCTTTGTTTTATTAAAGTTGCCTGGATGCATTGCACTAGAAGGAAGTCACACCTCTAAAGGTAGGATTTCCAGATTTAGTGAGTGAAAATGTGTGGTGCTGGAAAAGCACAGCCGGTCAGGCAGCATCCGAGGAGCAGAAGAGTTGATATTCCAAGCATAAGCCCTTCATCAGGAATGCACATTCCTGATAAAGAACTTATGCCCGAAACATCAACTCTCCTGCTCTTCAGATGCTGCCTGACCAGCTGTGCTTTTCCAGCACCACAAGTCTTTGACTCTGATCTTGAGCATCTGCAGTCCTCACTTTCTCCCAAATTTAGTGAGTGGTCAGGGTGAGGATGGTGTGATTGCAAATGAGCGGAGCAGGGGAGGAATTTTCAATAGTCCACAAGGTTTGACATTCTTTCAGCTTATTGGGGTAAGAGTAAGAGCTATAAAGTGGATCAGCTAACTAACCACGGTATCATGGTACAGGAAGCCATTCAAGTGGGGATACGCACCAAGAGAAGTGAAACACCTGAGTCCAGACAGCTGTGTGGCCTGCATGGTGTGAGCACTTAGAATCTCTACCTTGTGGAAGCAGCCATTCAGTCCACATCAACTCTCAGAAGAGCATCCTCCACCTCCCCCCACCTTATATTTCCCATGGCAAATCCACCTAGCCTGCACATCCCTGAACACTATGGGCAATTTGGCATGGCCAGTTCACCTAACCTGCACACCTTTGAACATTGGCTGGAAACCAGAGCACCCAGAGGAAATCCAAACAGACACGGGGAGAATGTACACAAATACACAAATCCACACAAATAGTCACCCAAGGATGGAATTGAACCTAGCATTGTGAGGCAGCAGTGCTAACCACCGAGCCACCTTGGCACTTGGGAAATTGACTCAGGGGCATGACCTTGGATTGGAACGGGGGGATCCATTCATTGTGGTCCTTGTAGGTACCAGGCGCGTGTCGGTCTTCATTGAGGAAAGAGGTTCTACTTCGACAGTATAAGGAGATCGGCACCAAATTGAAGAGTTGATTCTCAAGGTTAATAATCTCTGGATAATTACCTGTGTGCCAATTGGCAGAGGGAATAAGGTTGGTGAAATGAATATGGGGCTCAAAGATTGGTTTGGGAGAAGTGGGTTCCAGTTTATGGGCCACTGGCATCAGTATCAGAGAAAGTAATGTCTGTACCTGAACGAGTGAATGGGCCAATGTTCCAGCAAAACAACCAACCAGGGAAGTGCAAGAGGTTTTAAACTAAACAGTGGGAACTCAGACAGATATAGCAAATCAAAGAGTAATGACAGGAGAGAAAAATCATAACATGGGAAATAAAAGTCTGAGAATGGCAGGAAGGGGCAGAGAGTATAAATCAAAGAATGCACCAATAATCAAGACTTGGCATTACAGAGATGAGATTAGAGACCTTGTAGTGTTCATAATAAAATAAATTAATAATAAAATAAGTGAATTAGCAGCAAATACTAAAGTAAATAAATATAATGTAATAGCCATCATGGAGACATGGTTACAGGATGACAAAGGCGAAAGTGAGGACTGCAAATGCTGGAGATCAGACTCTAGATTAGAGTGGTGCTGGAAAAGCACGGCAGGTCAGGCAGCATCCGAGGAGCAGGAGAATCGACGTTTCAGGCAAAAGTCCTTCTCTCTAATCTATAGGATGACGAAGCTTGGTTCTGAATTTTGAAGGATATTTTCCATTCTAGAAAAATACGAAGTTGGAGGGGTTAACCATTAGTGAAACAGAGACTACCTTGACTTGGGGAGTCAGTATATATAATCAGTTTAGGTGGATATGAGTAATAGAAGGAGAACAAAGTCACTAATGGAATGGCCCGCAGACCTTCTTAACAGTAACCACAATGTAGGACAAAGTAAACAAGAAGCTTGCGATAAATGGATGGCAATAATTCTGGGTGACCTGAATTGACATAAAATCTGGAAAAAAAATCAGATTGTTAGTAGCAGCCTGGATGAGGAGTTCATGAATGCTGTTGGAAATTGGGATCCCTTTTAAAACTGTGCCATTTTAGTATTCCAAATTCAAAATTTCCTGTGTAGTATGAAATCACTGAGTTACAGTAGCAGAAAGGATTTCTCTGGAACCACAATACTCTATTATGGGTGCAACATTTTTTTAAAAATAAAAACATTTTATTTGTTGGAGTGAAAACTAGTCTTTCAAATGGAGGTGGGCAAGAGCACAACAGTTATCCTGGCATAGCTGTCTGTGGTCATTGATGTCGACAGGGGAAAGGGGGGAAGAGAGGAAGAGTCTCCTTACTTGAGAAGGGATTTCCTGGCAGTAGAGAGGGTGCAGAGAAGGTTCACCATGTTGATTCCGGAGTTGAAAGGGTTGGCTTATGAGAAAAGATTGAGTAGACTGGGCAGACTCATTGGAATTTGGAAGAATGAGGGGGGATCTTAAAGAAACATATACAATTATGAAGAGAATAGATAAGACAGAAGCAGGGAGATTGTTTCCACTGGCAGGCAAAACTAGAACAAATGGGCATAGCCTCAAAATAAGATGAAATACCTTAGGATTGAGTTGAGGAGAAACCTCCTCACCCAAAGGGTTGTGAAGCTATGGAATTCACCTGCCCAGTGAAACAGCTGAGGCTATCTTGTTGAATGTTTTTAAGGCAAAAATAGAGTGATTTTTGAACAGTAAAGGAAATAAGATTATGTGGACCTGAGTCCATGAAAAGATCAGCCATATTCTTATTGAATGGCGGAGCAGGCTCAAGGAGCCAGATGGCCTACGCCAGCTCATAGTTCTTATGTTCTAATGAGACAGGTTGCCGGGAAATGAGCACCATCTTCCTGAGAAAACATTAGGAGTTTCCCAACATCAGCCCAAAGGAGGAAGAAAAGCAAAGACATAATTTCAAAATTACTGCCCCACTTGGGATCAGTGAAACATCTGTCACCGTCATGTACTTTCCACGTCTAAATAATGTATTATCTCTAAATTGCTTCTTCTTAAGCTCAAGAGTGATCAGAAAATGACTACAAATTGTAGGCTGGCTATATGAGGTAACTGTGATCACAAAGTCCCAGAGTCAACAATGCTTTTAGGATTGAGCAGCGCATTCTAGAACCAAGCAAAGAGCAAAAGCATGCTTGCTATGGTGCTGTGGTATGTGACAAGGTTAATTCATGACCTCGGGCTAAAGGCATCTCCAGATAGCAGCCACCATAAAATGATTACATTTTACATCTGTTTGGAAGAGAGATGAGTGGGTCGAAGACTAGTATTTTAAACTTAAGTCAGGAAATCGATATAGACAGGAAAGCGGAGCTAGCTGGTGAACTATAATACCAGGCTAGGGGATAAATCAATAGAGACACAGTGGCAGACATTTAACAGGCTATTTGAGAATTCTCAAAAATATTCCTGCGATTGAGAAAAATTCAAAATTTTCTCGACCCAAATGCGTGACCTCACACTTACCCATCTGCCACATTTTGATGCACTCTCCTAACCTATCTATATCTATTTGTAAGGTTCTTATTTCCTCATTGCAGATTACCGTCCCACCTATTTTTATGCCATTTGCAAATTTGTGTATAGAGTCTGTATCCAAGTTATTAATGTAAACTGTAAATAGCTGGGGTCCAAGGTCCAAAGGTCAAACCTTGTGGCACCCCACTAGTTTCATCTTGCCAACCAGAAAAAAAACACATCTCAACTCTATGTTTTCTATCCTCAGCCAGTCATCTGTCTAAACTAACTCTGCAAGGCACTGTAGCTTTAGGGTGCAGGACCTGGAGTGTAGGGAGGTTAGGAACATGGCATCAATCTCAAAGGAGGGTGCCTGTAAACAGGAAAGTGGCTTGAAGTGTGTATACTTCAATGCAAGAAGTATACAAAATAAGGTAGGTGACCTTGCAGCGTGGGTTGGTACCTGGGACTTCGATGTTGTGGCTATTACGGAGAC
>NC_057744.1:40470990-40495098 GCF_004010195.1 Chiloscyllium plagiosum | reverse complement strand
GTATGGTAGGAAGATCGTATGAAGAAAGGCTGAGGCAGTTGGGGCTGTTTTCATTGGAGAAAAGAGGGTTTAGGGGTGACTTGATAGAGGTGTACAAGATGATTAGGGGTTTAGATAGGGTTGACCATGAGAACCTTTTTCCACGTATGGAGTCAGCTATTACGAGGGGGCATAGCTTTAAATTAAGGAGTGGTAGGTATAGGACAGATTTTAGGGGTAGATTCTTTACTCAGCGCGTCATGAGTTCATGGAATGCTCTGCCAGTAGCAGTGGTGGACTCTCCCTCTTTATGGGCATTTAAACAGGCATTGGATAGGCATATGGAGGATAGTGGGCTAGTGTAGGTTAGGTGGGCTTGGATCGGTGCAACATCGAGGGCCAAAGGGCCTGTACTGTGCTGTATTTTTCTATGTTCTATGTTCTATGTTCTGTCCCTAATCCCATATGATCCAACCTTGTGAATTAACCTTTTGTGTGGCACCTTATCAAATGCCTTCTGGAAGTCCAGGTAAATTACATCTACAGTATCCCCCTTATCCATCTTGCTTGTTATATCTCCGAAGAACTCTAGCAAATTAGTCAAACATGATTTGCTCTTCATGGATAGTGTTTTGATTTTCCAAATGTCCTGATATTGCTTACTTGATAATTGATTCTAACACTTTCCCAACAACAGATGTTAAACTGTTGTTATAATTGCCTACATTTTGCCTCCCTCCCTTTTTGAGTAAGTGGAGCTCAGTCCATGAAAAGATCAGCCATGATCTTATTGAATGTTATAGCAGGCAGGAGGGGCCATATGGCCTACTCCTGCTTCTATTTCTTATGTTCTTATGAAGTGAGTATTTTTGTACTGGAAAGTCATATGGCCTGATGCCATCTAACTGTCTTGAAAGTATACTGTCTGTCTGGTCTGGAACCTATGAAATAATACAACAGAGGTGGGAATGTGCTGATTATACTATCTTCACACTCAAGCGGCAATTAGTCATTTTCAGACCTGTTACCTTGAGCCCACTTCTGGTATAGTCTGGCAATGTATTCTCCTCCCATCTACAGCCTCACTAATGTGATGATGCTGCTCCTTAAACAAGCTTATTCTGTCCTTAGATATTCTGTCCTTACGGGTTGTAAAGGCAGAGGTTCTGGTATGTCTGTAAATATTTACTTGAGAAAGTTTTTAAATGTATTTTTAAAAACACTTGCATCATGAAAGGGGAATGGCCAGTTCTCCCACGTCAGGGTTTTGTTTTGTTTTGTTTTAGCAAGCTATTTGGTTTGCAGCCACTAGTCAAGTTTTAACTGGGACCCCAAGGGTGGCACAGTGGCTCAGTTGTTAGCACTGCCACCTCACAGTGTCAGCGACCTGGGTTTGATTCCCGGCTCAGGCGACTGTCTGTGTGGAGTTTGCACATTCTCCCTGTGTCTGCGTGGGTTTCCTCCGGGTGCTCCGGTTTCCTCCCACAGCCCAAAGATGTGTAGGTCAAGTGAATTGGCCATGCTAAATTGCCCATAGTGTTAGGTGCATTAGTCAGGGGTAAAAGAAGAGAAATGAGTCTGTGTGGGTTAACTCTTTGGAGGGTCGGTGTGGACCTGTTGAGCCGAAGGGTGCTCTGGTTTCCTCCCACAATCCAAAGATACGCAGGTTAGCTGGGTTGGCCATACTAAATTGCCCATAGTGCTAGGTGTATTAGTTAGGGGAAATGGAGTGAAATAAGGGAATGTGTCAGAGTGGGTTACTCGTCAGAGGGTTGATGTGGACTTGCAGGGCCTGTTGCCACATTGTAGGGATTCTAAGTTCTAAGATGCTGCTGTGGATCCAAAGAAGTCAAGATTAGAATGGTGCTGGAAAAGCACAGCAAGTCAGGCAGCATCCGAGGAGCAGGAAAATCGACATTATGGGCAAAAGCCCTTCCAGCACCACTCTAATCTTGACTCTGATCTCCAGCATCTGCAGTCCTCACTTTCGCCTGGGGATCCAAAGACGCCATTCCATGCTGATCCTCTCTCTCTCTGTCATCTCTCCTGTAAGAACCTGTGTTTGGTTTTACCTTTATTTGCCAAGAGGGTGTTTATGGGGATGTTTCAAGTATTTGGAACAGCATCATTAAGTCGCGATAGAGTCGATTGAGTTTTCAGGGAGGTTAAGTTATTCTAAATTCAGTTCTCTTTCATTTGTGTTTCATTCAGTAGCATGTGAGTAAATTCTGTTTTGTATAAAACTGAGTGGTTGGGCCAGCTGTACCACTCCTGGAATATCCACTTCATACCTGCTTAAAACAACCAGCAAAGTTAGGGTCTGTGTTACCTTCTTGACAGGGTCTGGCCTGGTCCATGACACTAATGATGTTAGTGTTCCTGGACTGTTTGACTCTCCGAAACACTTTAAATTAGTTGCCTGACTTTTATCAGGAGCTGATCCAGGCTTCAGGCATGATCACCTTGCAAGGAGGTCTCCCCCTTCTCACTGGGAGTAGCTGCTCTGGAAGCTGATACTCAAGAATTCACACCTCCAATGATCTGATGGCTCACAGAAGAGAGGGTTTGGGTGACTGACTCCAGGATGTGCTCAATGGCAGTGGAGGAGGTTGGATGATGTTGCAACAAGTGATATGGTGGCCATCTAATCCTGTCCAGCCCTTGGCCTATGCCATCCACAGCCTCAAGACTGTGTCATAGAGAAATGCCCTTCAGCCCATCATGTCAGTCAAAAGCAACTAGCGAACAATTTCAATCCCATTTTCCAGCACTTGGCCCATAGCCTTGTGTGTCTGGCCACTTTCTGCAGTGCTTGACCCTGACACCTTTGGGATGTCGAGGTGGTTCAAGTGTGCAGTGGAGTCTGTCCGAACTGATCATCATGTGGTCTCAAAAGCTCCCTTGAGAACCCATGGCCCACAGTCTGAGACATCGTGTGGAAATTCTCTCTGTACCAATTCACTCAGCATCATGGAGTTTCCTGATGGGCCATTGCAGCACCCCATCTACTGCCTTGCCCTCATCAACCATCCAGACATAGAATCATACAACTATAGACCCATAGAACCATAGTACCATAGAAAATAGGAGCAGGAGTAGACTATTGCGCCCTTTCAGCCAACTCTGCCATTCATTCTGATCATGGCTGATCATTCAACTCAGTCCCCTGTTCCCACTTTCTCCATATACTTTGGGAACCCTTTAGCTCTAAGAGCTATATCTAATTCCTTCTTGAAAACATTCAATGTTTTAGCCTCACTTGCTTTCTGTGGCAGAGAATTCCACATGTTCACCATGTGGAGAGTGTTTGTGAAGAGTTTTCTCCCCATCTCAGACCTAAATGGCCTATCCATATCCTTAGACTGTGATACATTGTTTCTGGACACCCCAGTCACCGGAAACATCTTTGCTGTGTTTACCCTGTCTAGGCTTGTTAAAATTTTATAGGATTCTATGAGATTCCACTATTCTTCTCAACTCCAGTGAATATAGAACATAGAACAGTACAGCACAGTACAGGGCCTTCAGCCCTCGATGTTGTGCCGACCTTTTATCCTACTCTAAGATCAAACTAACCTACATAACCTTCATTGCATTAACTTCCATGTGCGGATCCAAGAGTCGCTTAAATATCCCTAATGTATCTGACTCTACTGTCACTGCTGGCAGTGCATTCCACATACCAACCACTCTCTGTGTAAACACCCTATCTCTGACATCTCCCGTAAACCTTTCTCCAATCACCTTAAAAAATTAATCCCTCTCATGACAGCCATTTCCACTCTGGGAAAATGTCTCTGGCTATCCACTCGATCCATGCCTCTCATCATCTTGTACACCTCTATCAAGAAATTTCTCATCCTTCTTCACTCCAATGAGAAAAGCCTCCCTCAACCTTTTTTCATAAGGCACGCCCTCCAGTCCAGGCAGCATTGTGGTAAATCTCCTCTGCACCCTCTCTAAAGCTTTCACATCCTTCCTATAATGAGGTGACCAGAACTGAACACAATATTCCAAGTGTGATCTAACCAGGGCTTTATAGAGATGCAGCATAACCTCACGGCTCTTATACTCAATCCTCCTTGTGAGAGGCCTTTGCGAAGGTTGTTGTTTATGCAAAAATCATAAGGCTGAGTCATGTGGCAGGGGGGGGGGGGGGGGATGTATGCTAAGCTAGATATGCTTGCACACAAACAGTTATCTTGCTTCTGCAAATATTGCAAGGCAGTATCATGAGGCTATATACCAAGAAATAAATAACCAAACAGGGAGGTGGTCGACTGGTAGAAACAGATGTATAGACATGACAGTTGCAATTGTCACATACATAAGGAGTTAGTATGAACAAGATAACCAAATAAGACCAGTGTTGTGTCAGCAAAAGTAATAAGACCCAGCTATCAAGGCGGAGGCGGTGGGGTGGTGGGCGGGGTGTTGCACGCCAACAACAGCTACAGACAGATGTGGTTAGCTGATTAGATTAGCAGCTGCACAGAACAATACAACTATCAGATATGAAGTAAAAGGGGAGTACCAAGAGACTCAACCAAACAGTATAAATTGGGTGCTACTTTATGGTCACCTGGCTTGCAAGACTGTATGAATAAAGACTGCTTCAGAATTTGACTCGGACTAAAATTATTGAACAGTGAGCTTTGTTTCTCACACCCTGCTAATGAAGGCCAACACACTATATGCCTTCTTAACAGCCTGACCAACTTGGGTGGCAACTTTGAGGGATCTATGGACGTGGACCCCAAGATCCCTCTGTTCCTCCACACTGCCAAGAATTCTGCCTTTAACCCTGTATTCTGCATACAAATTCAACCTTCCAAAATGAATCATTTCACACTTTACCAACTCTATCTGCTACTTCTCTGCCCAGTTCTGCATCACGTTAATGTCCAGTTGCAACCCACAACAGTCCTCCACACTATCTACAGTTTCACCAACCTTTGTGCCATTGGCAAACTTACTAACCCACCATTCCACTTCCTCATCCAAGTCATTTATAAAAATCACAAAGAGCAGAGATCCCAAAACAGATCCCTGTGGAACACCACTGGTCACTGAGCGCCAGGATGAATATTTTCCATGTACTACCAACCTCTGTCTTCTATGGGCCAGCCAATTCTGTATCCAGACAGACAGATTTCCCTGTATCCTATGCCTGCTTACTTTCTGAATGGGCCTACCGTGGGGAACCTTATCGAACACCTTGCTCTTTCTTCATCAATGTGCTTTGTCAGTTCCTCAAAGAATTCAATAAGGCTTGTGAGGCATGACCTGCCCCTCACAAAGCCATGCTGACTATCTCTGATCAACTAGACTTTCCCAAATAATCATAAATCCTGTCTGTCAGAATCCTCTGTAGTAATTTGCCCAGTACCGATATAAAACTAACTGGTCTGTAATTCCCAGCGTTATTCCTATCCCCTTTCTTGAATAAGTGATTAACATTTGCCACCATCCAATCATCTGGTACTACTCCAGATAGTTCTGATCAACTCAATCTCTCTTCATACCTCAGTCCTGCCACCCCAGGCATCAGTCTGGTAAATGTTGGTTGCATTGCCTCCGTGGCCAGAACATCCTAATTCAGAGAAGACCAAAATTGCACAGTGTGCTGTTCTAATTGTGGCATTTCATCCTGCTATTCGGGAGGTGAGAAGCTCCCCTAGTGGGTGGCTGTCCATGTCACAGATCTTCCCCTCCCCTCTATTCATCTGGGGATCTGATGTGGAGGGTGTTGCTGCACACTCTGGAGTCCCCTGCAATAAAAGGTTGAATTGGTCCATGGTCCCAGCCTTTCTGGTTAACATGTTTACACTGGTTGTGGTCAAGCATAGCATCGCTTCCGCGATCTGAAGGGGTTGCTAATCAAATCCTGGTCTTTAGTCACCCAGTGTGGAAGTGGGGTGCAGGTACTCACAAGTGGCCATGAACAGATCCAGACAGTGGGTAGTTAAGGGGGTCATTTGGTCCAACTCCATTTTGATTTAGTCCCTGCCCTCTCTCCCTCCCCCCTCCCCCACACCACACATCTTTGATGGTTTAAATTGCCCTTAATGGGTTTTGTTTGTAAAATTGTAACAATATGTGCCTTTCAGAGGGATTTGTTCTGTTCTGGTATTCTTGAAGAGGGGTGCTGCATACCTGATGCCATGATGTCTATTCCATGAAAAGCAGAGTAAAGAGCTTTGGATTTTTTTCTAAATTAAACGATAGAAGCACGAGATGGATGGAGTCCGGCTCACATAGACCCTGGCTTTTAGTTGTGTTTTCAATTGGTGGAGTTGGGTGTTTTGGAGTTGAAGCTGCTAGGTACATCTCTCTCTCTGCTGATGCAAAAGGTTTCAGTTCTGCTCAATTCATTCTGTTGGTTTTTCCTTTCTCTTGAACTGAGAGGGAAATTCTGCCAAGGATGTGTTTATGGGCTACTGCTATATTAGAACAGTTGATGAGTAACAGTTAAATAACATATTAGTCTTTTAAGAGAATTGGAGTTATATTAATTCTGTTTTTTGTTTATACTTTCACAGTAGTGTCAGAATAAAATGTATTTTGCTTAAAGCCTGACTGATCAGATCAATCCGGAACACAGCATCTTACAACAAATAAGATAAAGTCATGGCAATCTCCTTGATATATTAAGGGGGTTTGGTCTGGTTCACAAAAATACTCAATTGTCGACATGTGTGTTTTCACTGGTGATGTTTATTTGTAAACAAAAAGCAAAACAGCAGCTGATGAACCCAAAAGATCCTATACAGACTGCAAGCAAAACCAATGTCATTTATAAAATACTATGCAAGAACTAAGTAATAAGTGGTAAATGTAGGGGAACGGATCTGGGTGGGTTGCGCTTCGGTGGGTCGGTGTGGACTTGTTGGGCTGAAAGGCCTGTTTCCACACTGTAAGTAATCTAATCTAATCTAATCTAATCTAATCTAATCTAATCTAATCTAATCTAATTTAATCTAATCTAAACTGTAACAAACGCTACATTGGACAAACAGGCAGAAAACTAGACACCAGAATACATGAACAGACCCTCTCTCACTAGTGTCCTTATATATAGATAAGGAAGGACACCACTTCGACTGGGACAACACATCCATCCTAGGACAAGTCAAAAAGAGACACACAAGAGAATTCCTAGGAACATGGCATTCCAACTGGAACTTGATCAACAAACACCTCAAGTTAGACCCCATCTACCACCCCCATAGAAAATAAACAGGAAATGACATCATCACAGGAAATGACATCACCAACCCAAAGAAACCCAAACATATAAATAGAAAGCAGGAATCATCAGCAGTGCTTCGCCGGGAGACCCACTGAAGATGTTACCTAGTAGGGGCAAAATGTCTGTAAATGAACCTTGCAGCTCAGTGAGCAAACCTACATCCAGAACCTCAACTTGAGATCCAAATCTTCTCAAAACTCCCTAAAAAGCATAGAAGATGGTGATTCTGGTTGTGGGCAGATAGCTCAGTTGTGTTTGATAACATGTCTGGGTAGGATAAAACGAGAAGTGAGGACTGTTTAACATCCTGAATCATGGAGTCAGAGTGATATAGCACAGAAATAGACCCTTCGGTCCAGCCAGTCCATGCTAACCATAATTCCAAACTAAACTAGTTCCACTTGACTCCTCTTGGCCCACATCGCTCCAATACCTTTCTTATTTACATACTTATCTAACAGTCTTGTAAATGTTGTAAATATCTAACCACCACATCCTCTGGAATTCATTCGACACATGAATAATCCTCTGTGCAAAACATTTGGCCCTCATGTCTTTTTTTAAATCTGTCTCCTCACACTTTAAAAATATGCCCCTGAGTTTTCAAATACCTCGTCCTCAGGAAAAGACAGCTATCATTAACCCTATCTATACTCCTCATGGTTTTATAAGCCTCTGTAAGGTCAACTCTCAACCTCCTACACTGAAATAATGTATCCTCCTGTGGGTCAGGACAGAACCAGAGGGAAGTGGTTTAAAATTCAGAGTCGTTCTCGTGGGACAGGGACAAGGAGAATTTTTTTTTCAGAGGATTGTGAGATTTTGGAACTCTTTGTGTCAGAAGGTGGGTGAGGAGCAGTCAATGTATATTTTAAAGGTGGAGGTGGATAGACAAGGGAGAGATGGGAATGTGGGATTCAAAACAAGTACAGAACAGCTCTGAATGAATAGCAGAGCAAGATCGAGGGCTGAGTGGCCTACTCCTGTTTTAATTGTATGAAAGATTACCTGATTATTTATAATCATGGTGATTAGATTAGATTCCCTACAGTGTGGAAACAGGCCCTTCGGCCCAACAAGCCCACACCGACCCTCCAAAGAGTAACCCACTCTGACTAATGCACGTAACATTACGGACAATTTAGAATGGCCAATTCACCTGGTTTGTACATCTTTGGACCAGAGCACCCGGAGGAAGCCCACGTAGACACAGGGAGAATGTGAAAGCCCCACTCAGACAGTCGCCTAAGGCTGGAATCAAGTCTGGGACCTTGACGCTGTGAGGCGGCAGTGCTAACCACTGAGCCACGGTGCTTTCCATAATCTGGAGAGAAGAAATGAAAGATCACTTGGGCAAGGACCCTCTTGTGGCCCAGTGATAGTGTCCCTACCCCTAGACTAGGAGGCCCAGGTTCAAGCCCATTCTGTTTGGGTGTGTGTAATAACATATCTGAATTGATTAGAAAACTGAGTTAAACAAAAAAAAATCAAACTTAGCCTCTGGCTCTCTTGTGCTGTGATGGTAGTGTCTATACTCTTAAAATTGGGAGGCCCAGGTTCAAGACCCACCTGCCCCAGATGTGTGCAATAACATCCCTGAAGGGATTGATTATAAAAATAGGTTAATTTTTTTACAAAAAAGCAAGATCACTTGCCATTATTTCAAGGAAGGATAGAGCATTTCTCCCTCATGTCACAAGTAACATTTATCCCTCAACCAAAATCTCTGAAAACTAATAACACATTATTTAAATTTCCTATGTTAAGTGTTGTGAAGCACTTTGTAAACCATTGACGAATCGGAGAAGTCTATTCACGGCTGTAAGTAAAGAATGTAAAAGGCACTATAGAAATCCGAGTTTGTTCTGTTGTCCCCTTTCCAACAGCTCTGTCTGTCTGACATTGTGTCAAAGCTTCTTCCTCAGATCTCAGATCCAGTCCTGACCTTCAGAGTCACCAACAAATCTCTCTGGCAAAGAAACTGGCGCACAATTTAACAGTAAGAGCAAAAGCTCTCGTCAGATATCAGCACCAACTATTATAAAACGGTCAAAGAAAGAGACCATTCTGCCTATCTGTGCTGCTTTCAGCCAGAGCAATTTGACAGATCCAGTTCCAGCCTTTTCCTTGTAGCCCTATAAACCAATCTGCTTCAGGAACTTATCAATTGAAGCACTGAATAGTAAACAAATGCAGCTATTTGTCAATACCCTATCTGGTAGATCACCCCCAAGATACACACACCATCCTGACTTGGAACTATATCACTGTTCCTTAAGGTTGCCTTTCCCGGCAGATATTCACAGGGTCACATCCTTCTGTGGAGTTGGTTTTTCAACGCACATGACCACTGGCAGTTTGTAAAGCAGAGTTTGTTCCTGATCATTGACGGCACGCTCTCTCCATAGGTAAGAGAAATGACAAAACGATAGCTTGTGACAGTGATGATGTCAAACTGTGCGCAGCATCAGTCACTGAGGAGGATAATGAGTAAGCACTGCCCCCTACTGAAAAATTAAAACATTTTATAAAAATAGGTTGAGGCTATTTCCCTGGAATGAAGCAGTGGGTAAATTGTCCCATCCTAGATAAGACGGAAACCTAATTGGGTGTGAATTCAAAATTCAGAATCCTTTGCAAAATTAAAAGTCAATCTTTGTGGAGGCAGGGGCTGAAGCCTATTTGTACACATTTGCCAGTTTCCTAGAATGAAGTGCCCCTTCCCCTTTCAATTTACCCCAGTTGGGAAGTAGGTGCATTCAGATAATCCATCTGGGGTAAATGTAAATAGAAAAGGGCAAGGGGTGTGCACTTGCTGAGGTAGGGGCGGCCTGGTGTCTCAGTGGTTAGCACTGTTGCCTCCCAGTGCCAGGAACCCAGGTTTGATTCCTGCCTTGGGTGACTGCCTGTGTGGAGTTTGCACATTCCCCCCACCACCATGTCCATGTGGGTTTCCTCCGGGTGCATAAGTTTCCTTCTACAGTCCAAAGATGTACAGGTTTGGTGGTTTGGACGTGCTAAATTGCCTCATAGTTCCAGGGGTGTGCAGGCTAGGTGGATTTATCAAGTTTAATATGGGGGTAGGGGGCTGGATCTGGATAGGATGCTCTTTGGAGGGTTGGTGTGGACTTGATGGGATGAGTGGCTTGCTTCAACACTGTAGGGCTTCAAAGACTGATTCTTGGAGATCACAGAGAGTATTTGATGCCTGGTCTTTCTAGTGATATAGTTTACAATAATGTTTGTGATTGAGTTGCAGTGTGGGTACTGAGGAGGGAGTGAGGGAGGATCAGTGGGTAAGACTGGGGCGCTGCCCAAGAACTGGTAGAGTATTGACAGCATAAAGTGGCTGTCAGCCAGTCACTGCATGTACACTATCTAGTGCCAAGACTGGCATTTAATTTTCCTATCTGACATTCCTCTGCACTGGCACAGTGAGGCTGAGTAATGCTCCTGTGAGTGCCACTTTGTAATAAGCAGCTCTTATCTCTGTGGAGCACCCCGAGCCAAGCTGGCCCAGTACAGGTACAACACTGGCATTTACCTGACAATGTGAAAAAGTTACCCAGATTTGTGCCGTAAACAAAAAAATAGGAAAACTGAAGTTCAACCACATATACTCGATCATCAGTAAAGTGATAGAAGATGTCATCAACAGTGCTATGAATCAGTATCTGCTCAGTTTGGGTTCTGGCAGGGCCACTCAGCTCCTGATCTCATCAGCCTTAGTTCTAACGTGGAAGAAAGAGCTGAATTCCAGAGGTGAGGGGAGAGTAACCATCCTTGACATCAAGGCCACATGAGGCTACAAGGAGTCCTAGCAAAACTGGAATCAATGGATTTCAGGGGCAAATTCTCTGCTGGTCGGAATTATATAAGAAGTTAGGAGGATTGTTGTGGTTGTTGCAGGTTAGTCATCTCAGCTCCAAGGCATCTCTGCCAGATTTCCTCAGGGTAGTGTCCTACGCTGAACTATCTTCAGCTGCTTCATCAATGACCTTGCCTCCATCATAAGGTCAGAAATGGGGATGTTTGCTCTTGATTGCACAATGTTTAGCACCATTCGTGACTCCTCAGGTACTGAAGCAGCTTATGTTCATACACAAACATATATCCAGGCTACTCTGCCAGATCTCCTTTGTGAAAAGTTGATCAGAAATTCTTAACATGACCTCTGAAAAAGAAAATCAAATTGGAGCACTGAGGTGATGGGCTGGATGGCCTTTTTCTGTACTGTTCAATGATCTCACCAACCTGTTCAAATGGTTTTGATTACATTACAAGTTCGGTATTTATACAATACTGTATAAGGTTTATAATATAATATATAATAAGGTTTACAATATAATATTTCATTGTGGAGAACAATTATTTGTTAAGTCTGGGTCTTTTTCAATATGTAATTTCAGTTATATCACACTGTAAACATTTGCTATAAATTCTCTGTCTTACAATCTTATTCTCCACAATCACCTGATGAAGGAGCAGCGCTCTGAAAGCTAGTGTTTCCAAATAAATCTGTTAGACTATAACCTGGTGTTGTGTGATTTTTAACTTTGTACACCCCAATCCAACACCGGCATCTCCAAATCATGAATATAATATTTATACAATATAAATGATTTGGATGAAAATATAGGAAGTACAATTAGTATGTTTGCAGATGACACCAAAATTGATGGAATAGTGGCAGTTAATATGGTTATCTAAGAGTACAATGGGATCTTGATTAATAGGCTGAGGAGTGGCAGATGGAGTTTAATTTAGATAAATGCGAGGTGTTGGTAAGACAAACTGGCCTGCACAGTGGATCAGTGATTAGCACTGCTGCCTCACAACACCAGGGACCTCGGTTCGATTCCACCCTCAGGTGACTGTCTGTGTGGAGTTTGCACATTCTCCCCATGTTTGTGAGGTTTCCTCCCACAGTCCAAAGATGTGCAGGTTAGGTTGATAGGCTATGTTAAATTATCCAGGGTGTGCAGACTAGGTGGATTAGCGATGGGAAGTGTAGGGGGATGAGTCTGGGTAGGGTGCTCATCAGAGGGTCAGGTGTGGACTTGATGGGCTGAATGGCCTACTTCCGCAGTGTGTCTACGATGAAACCAGTGCAGGACTTATACACTTAATGCTAGGGCTCTGGGGAGTATTGCCGAATAGAGAGAGACATTACAGGTACATAATTCCTTGAAAGTTGCATCACAGGTAGACCACAGGGTGGTCAAGAAAGTGTTTGGTATGCTTGCCTTTGTTGGTCAGAGCTTGAGTATAGGAGTTGGGATGTCATGTTGGCTGTACAGAATATTGGTGAGGCCATTTTTAGAATACTGCATATAGTTCTGGCCACCCTTCTATAGGAGGGATATTATTAAATTGAAAAGTATTGCAGAAAAGATTTACAGGTACGTTATGGAGACGGAAAGTTTGAGTTATAAGGAGAGGCTGACTAGGCTGGGACCTTTTTCCCTGGAGTACAGGAGGCTGAGATGTGGCTTGACAGAGGTTCATGTAATCATGAGGGACATGGATAGGGTGAATAGCCAATGTCTTTTCCCTTAGGATAGGGGAGTCCAAAATTAGGGGGCATCGGTTTAAGATGAGAGGGGAAAGATTCAAAAGGGACCTGAGAGGCAATTTCTTTCACATAGAGGGTGGTGCATATATCGAATGAGTTGCCAGAGGGATTAGGAGGTGCAGATACATTTACAACATTTGAAAGACATTTGGGAAGGTATATGAATAGGAAAGGTTTAGAGGGATATTGTCCGAACAAAAGTAAATGTTTAGTTTGGGAAAACTGGTCAGCATGGATGGGTTAGACTGAAGGGTCTGTTTCCATGCTGTATGACTCTATGGTGAGTGACGAGACATCTTGAGTTTTATTACCACAAACTGGGCTGCTTAACAAGGTCGGGTCCTGTGAGATTGTTGGACATTCCATGAATTTGATAATGTGGTACCATGATAGGGTACCATGACAGCTATTGATTGTATTGAGGATAATCTGCAGGACTAGATGGTCAGAGGGAACTGGGAGATATTCCTATTCACTCTGCTCTCCTGCCCCTTTGTCTGATTGGATTGCCTGCTACTTCTACTAGCGTTCCACCACAGAACACACAAGATGGCCTCCTTCTTTAGACAACGCAATTTCCCTTCCCACATGGGTAAAGATGCACTCCAACGCATCTCGTCCACATCCTGCACCTCCGCCCTCAGACCCCTCCAACCGCAACAAGGACAGAACGCCCCTGGTGCTCACCTTCCACCCTACCAACCTTCGCATAAACCAAATCATCCGCCGACATTTCCGCCACCTCCAAACAGACCCCACCACCAGGGATATATTTCCCTCCCCACCCCTCTCCACCTTCCGCAAAGACCGTTCCCTCCGTGACTACCTGGTCAGGTCCACGCCCCCCTACGACCCACCCTCCCATCCTGGCACTTTCCCCTGCCACCGCAGGAACTGTAAAACCTGCGCCCACACCTCCTCCCTCACCTCCATCCAAGGCCCCAAAGGAGCTTTCCACATCCATCAAAGTTTTACCTGCACATCCACTAATATCATCTATTGCATCCGTTGCTCCCGATGCGGTCTCCTCTACATTGGGGAGACTGGACGCCTCCTAGCAGAGCGCTTTAGGGAACATCTCCCCATGACTTGTCCGGACTTGTCCTACCTGCCTATCTCCTTTTCCACCTATCCACTCCACCCTCTCCTCCCTGACCTATCACCTTCATCCCCTCCCCCACTCACCCATTGTACTCTGTGCTACTTTCTCCTCACCCCCACCCTCCTCTAGCTTATCTCTCCACGCTTCAGGCTCACTGCCTTTATTCCTGATGAAGGGCTTTTGCCCAAAACGTCGATTTCACTGCTCCTTGGATGCTGCCTGAACTGCTGTGCTCTTCCAGCACCACTAATCCAGATGCTACTTCTACTGTTCAGTCTACATATAGTCCAGTGGGTAGCATTATCAGATTAGCACCAGATTTTTGGGTCTATCCGGTACGGGTGTCCTTCTGCACTGCTCACTGGACCAAGGTTGATCTGGCCTCATTGTAATGTAGATTGATAGATACAGTGGACAATGTGAATACAGATTGTGGTTGAATTCTGCTGCTGCTGGTGACTTACAGTTCCTCAAGGGTTTTCACTTATGAGTTACTTGATTTGCTCTTATTCTATCCCATTTAGCAAAGTGGAGTGACATTTAACTCGCAGATAGCTGTACAGGATATCTTCAATATGAAGATGGGGCTTGGTCTCCACAAGGGAGATCAATCTTATCGATACTGTCATGGACAGCTGGCAGATTGTAAGGATAAACGTCAAGTAACCTTTTCCCTCTTGTTTGTTCCCTAATCCCCTGCCACAGACCTAGTCAAAACTTTTGAACCTGACCGGCCTGACCAGTAATGCTGAGGCTGAGTCCGCCTTGGTGGTGGACATTGAAATAGACAATAAACAATAATACAGTAGGTGCAGGAGTAGGCCATTCTGTCCTTCGAGCCAGCACCACCATTTATTATGATCATGGCTGATCATCCTCAATCAGTATCCTGTTCCTGCCTTATCCCCATAACCCTCGATTCCATTATCTTTAAGAGCTCTATCCAACTCTTTTTTGAAAGTATCCAGAAACTTGGCCTCCACAGCCTTCTGGGGCGGAGCATTCCATATGTCCATTACTCTCTGGGTGACGAAGTTTCTCCTCAACTCTGTTCTAAATGGCCTACCCTTTATTTTAAACTGTGTCCTCTGGTTCAGGACTCACTCATCAGCGGAAACATGCTTCCTGCCTCTAGAATGTCCAATCCTTTAATAATCTTATACGTCTCAATTAGATCCCCGCTCATCCTTCTAAACTCAAGTGTATACAAGCCCAGTCGCTCCAATCTTTCAACATATGATAGCCCCGTCATTCCGAGAATTGACCTCGTGAACCTATGCTGCACTCTCTCAATAGCCAGAATGTCCTTCCTCAAATTTGGAGACCAGAACTGCACACAATGCTCCAGGTATGGTCTCACCAGGGCCCTGTACAGCTGCAGAAGAACATTGCTCCTATACTCAATTCCTTGTGTTATGAAGGTCAGCATGCTATTAGCTTTCTTCACTGCCTGCTGTATCTACATGCTTGCTTTCATTGACTGGTGTACAAGAACACCTAGATCTCGTTGTACTGCCCCTTTACTAACTTGACTCCATTTAGATAATAATCTACCTTCCTGTTCTTGCCACCAAAGTAGATAACTACACATTTATCCACATTAAACTGCATCTGCCATCCACTCACCTAACCTGTCCAGGTCACCCTGTATTCACCTAACATCCTCCTCACATTTCACCCTGCCACCCAGAGTCCATTTTGCGCCCTTGCCACCCTCAGTGCTTCCTCCAAGTGTTGTTCAACAAGGAGGAGCATTGATTCATCGGCTGAGAGAGTGTGATCAATGTTAATGACATTAAAATTGGTGGAAAGTAAGTTGCAGTGAAGAAATAAGAACTTTACAAATGGATATGCATAGTGAGATGAATGGGTTAAATTTTGGTCGCTGGAGTTTGGCTTGGATAAATGTGAGGTTATCTACTTTGTTCAAAAGAATGAAAAAAAAGTTATCTAAGTGAAGGGCAATTTCAAAATACTTTGATGCAGAGGGATCGGTGTGTCCTCATGCATGAATCACAACTCACTACTAAGCAGGTCAACAGGAAGGCAAATGGAATTTTGGCATTAATTGCTAATGAAACAGAATATAAAAGAAGGGAAGAGTTGCTGCAACTGTACAAAGCATTAGTGAGACTGTATTTTGAGTATTTCATACTATTTTGGTCACCTTACTTGAGGAGGGATGTAGTTATACTGGAAGCAGGTATTCACTGGATTGATTCCAGAAGTGTGAGGTTTGTTTGATGAAGAGAGATTGATCAGTTTAGGGCTCTCCTCACTGGAACAATGAGAGGAGATCTCGTTGAGGTACAAAAGATTCTAAAAGGGGACTGACAAAGTAGATGGACAGAGAATGTTTCCTTGTGGGACAATCTAGAATGAGAGGTCATAATTTGAGGATGAGGGGTAATAGATTTAACACAGAGGTGATGAGAAATTTCTTCTCTCAAAGTGTTGTGAAGTTGTGAAATTCACTATCCCAGTGGAAAGCAAGACACTGAATAAATTTGGTGGGAAGTAAAATTTCCTGAGTAAGTCTAAGGAATGGATTTTTAATTAGTAACAGGTTGAAGGATTACGGAGAGTGGGCAGGAAAACAGAGTTGAGGCCAAGATGAGATCAGCTATGAGGGGCTGAATGGCATCCTCCTGCTCCTGGTTCGTATATTTTAATATAATCAGTGGGAGGTCCCTTGCCCATGTTTGACCGGATACCATGAGACTCCACAGGGTCTGGAGTCAATGATGAAAACTCCTCGGGAAAATCCTTCCAGGACATATTTACAAGGATGATATAAGATGCTACATGAGTCTATCTATCACATATTTATATATCTTACTAACTGAAAAGTAATGGCAAGCTGGATATCTTTTATCTTCAAAAATCAGGTGGATGTGTGACCCTAATCATGGCCTTTAAATTAAGAAATGTTTTGATTGTTTCCTCTTGTGGGGACAGGCACTTGCAAAAGGTCATTGATATAAGATCATCACCAAGAAATCCATTTGGGAATTCAGGAGAAGCTTCTTTCCTTGGAGAATGGTCAAAATGTAGAACTACTTACACAGAGGAAGGTGCTGAAGCGGGTGGGAAGCATGGTGGCTCAGTGGTTAACAGAGCTGCATCACAGCACCAGGTCCCCGGGTTCGATTCCAGCCTCAGGCAACTGTCTGTGTGGAGTTTGCGCATTCTCCCCCTGTCTGTGTGGGTTTCCTCTGGGTGCTCCGGTTTCCTCCCACAATCCAAAGATGTGCAGGTCAGGTGAATTGGCCATGCAAAATTGTTCAGGGGTGTGTACGTTAAGTGCATTAGTCAGGGATAAATATAGGATAATAAGGTAGGGGAATGGATCTGGGTGGGTTACTCTTCAGAGGGTCAATGTGGACTTACTGGGCCAAAGGGCCTGTTTTCATACTGTAGGGATTCTATCTATAATAAGAATTGGGGGGGAAAGCAAATAGTATCAATGCACTTTTGGATATTTACCAAATCATATCTACGAGAGCAGATCATGATGTGAGTTTAAGTGAAGAAAGATGGAAGAAAGCAACAGAGGAGCATAAGCACCAGCATGGACAGGTTATTCAGCCTGGCCTCTCTCTGAGGTGGAGAAAGTGAGGTCTGCAGATGCTGGAGATCTTGGACAGGTTATTCAGCCTGGTCTCTCTCTGAGGTATACACTCTCTATTGTACTCATCCACTCAAATGTTAGCCAGGAAGTCCCCACCGTGGCTGAGGGTTTCTCTCTCCATTGTTTCCTAAGTGCCTCTCCCTACAGGAGGTTGTGTGGCTGGTTAGCAGGGGGAGGAAGTTGCTAGCCTGAGATCAGTAGAAGTACAGGCTCAATAGCTTGGCCATTCTTTTCAAAGTCCCTCTCGTTTTCAACCATTGACTCTGGGAAAAGGAAGAGCACCACCAACTCTGATTGGACACATTCTTGAAAGTTTTATCACATGACAGATACCCCTCGCCCAATTACAGGTATTCCTCCAGGTCCATTGTTACTCCATTTTGTTCACCAATAGGAACACAAGTCAACTCTCCATTACCCAATTGGATAATCCTTTCTTGTCAGCTGTCAGTTTCAAACACAGCTCTGATATTTTTCATAAATAATAAACAAAAGGACTGCAAGGAATCAAAAATGTCTGTTGTCCTTATGACTTTTCTCCTGGGATTTGCTCACAGCAGTCTCCCAGTCTTTCTTGTTCCTCAACACTGCAGAATAATCCAGGATTGTTGACACTCCGTAAAGGGGGTTGGAATTACAGGGCTGAGGTTTCCCAACATTCCCACACTTTAAATCCGACCCGCTGTTGGCTTCCTGCCTGTTACGGGTTTAACTGCAGGTCTGTGAGTAAAACAGGAAATGGGGCTTTATGGAATTAGCCACTGTGCATTGGAAAGGGCCAACTCTGCAATAAAACTCTCTGCGTTTCCCTTAATTATCATATCCAGACAGCTCTGTTGTTCACTTCAAATACTTAGTCTTGACTGACATAAATCCCTTGTGGGAAGAGATCCCTATTGAGCTAATTTCTGGAAAACTCTTCCCAGTAACAGTAAACAGCCCCACTTGTGGAGGGTTCACAGCCTCCGGAGATGGCAACACATGCTAGAGACAGAAGAGGCTTTTGTTGTCATTTGGGCTTGCTGCACAATGAAGGATGACTTACATTTATGTAGCACCTCTTGCTGCATCACAACTTTACAGTCAATGATGTTTTTTGCAGGCTCGCCAATTTTGCAGTAAGAAACAAGGAGTCAATTTGCACATGGCAAGCTCCCACACACAATGATCTTGACCAGAGAACTGATTAAAAGCAAAATACTGTAAATGGTGGAAATTTGAAACTGAAGCAGAATTTGCTAGAGAAACTTAGCAGATCTCATAGCATCTCTAGAGAAGGAAACAGAATTAACATTTCAAGTCTGGTGATTCTTCTTCAGAACTGAAAGGAGTTTGAAAATGATGTTTTTTTTATAATTTAGACAGATACGGAAAAGGAGTAAGGGGAACAGATGATGTGGAAGACTAGTGCAAAAAACAAAAGATTTGCTAACTGAGATGAAAGAAAAATGAGAATGTAAAATTGCTGTAAATTAAGATGTAAAAGGGAGATAATACATTCTCTATACTGAGAATAAAATAAACAATGTACAAACAAAGCCATTGTGTATGAGAATAACATAGAATCCTTACAGTTCAGAAAGAGGCCATTCAGCCCAGCAAGTCTGCACTGACCATCCAAAGGACATCCAATAAAACCCCTTGCATGGGGTTTTTACCTTGGCTAACTCACACATCCCTATACACTATAGGCAATTTGGCATAGCTCTGGCAGGAAACCAGAGCACCCAGCGGAAACTTACACTGGGAGAACGTGCAAACTGCACACAGACAGCCAAGACTGGAATCGAACCCAGGAACCACTGTGAGGCAACAGTGCCAATCACTGAGCTGCCAGAGTGTGTGAAAGAATGTGTGTGTGAGAGTTTGTATGCATGCATGAAAAAGTGTGTATTTATGAGTTCCTGTGTATGTATGTGAGAATGTGTGTGAGTCTAAGTGCAAGTGCGTGAGACCGTCTAAGTGTGTGTGATGCGTGTGTAAGAGTATGTATGCAAGAGGTGGAGGCCTGGAAGAATGTAATAAAAGTGGAGGACCACTATCATACAGTCAGGCTCTGAAGTCAAGGAATCTAATGTTGAGTTATAAAGGCTGCGATATGCCATATTCTCCCCTACACAACTTAACTTACTCCCATTTTACATCTCTATTTTTCTTTCACCACAATTCACCACACTCCTTGTTACAGGGTGTGTCTCTCTGACACAGTGAATCTGAGGTCCCTCAATTATATTCTGGTTATTGTTGGGAATATAACTGTTCTGGCTGATATTGATTTTCACTAAGGTTCAATCTTTGA
This sequence comes from Chiloscyllium plagiosum, assembly GCF_004010195.1. Classification (NCBI taxonomy): domain Eukaryota; kingdom Metazoa; phylum Chordata; class Chondrichthyes; order Orectolobiformes; family Hemiscylliidae; genus Chiloscyllium; species Chiloscyllium plagiosum. The sequence goes on along the minus strand of NC_057744.1, from coordinate 40,475,260 downwards.
TTATAAATGATAAATTCATCAATGTTAACTATTAGTAGTCAGAATGCATAGGTTATCTGACAAACACACCAGAAAATCACACAGCTGTCTGTAACTGGTTTCACGTCATAGAAACATAGAATCACACAACTCAGAAGAGGCCAAAAACAGAAATTGCTGGATAAGATGCCCACCAAGTCTGCGCCATCAAAAATATACCACCACCTACACTAGTCCCACTTTCCAGCATTTGGCTCATAACCTTTAATGTTATGACACTTCAAGTGCTCATCCAAGTACTTTTTAAAGGTTATAGGGTTTCCTGCCCCAACTACCGTCCAAAGCAGTGCATTCCAAACTCCCACCACAAAATGGGTGAAAAAGATTTTCCTTAGATCCCCTCTCTAAACCTCTTGCCTTTCATTTTAAAATTATGCTCCCTTGTTATTGATCTTTCAACTAAGGGGAGCAACTTCTTCCTATTCATGCTGTCCGTGTTTGAATAATTTTAAACAATTCAATCTTAAACAACTCAGTCAGATCCCTCTTCAACCTTCTCTGCTCTGAAGAAAACACTTAAGTTTATCCAGCCTCCCTTTATAGCTGAAATGATCCATCCCGGGCATCATCCTGGTGAATATTACTGTGCATCTTGCAAAGAACGGAATTGAACCCGGAGAAGCAGATTGAAGAACAGAAGATCCTGAGTTACAAAAGAAATGCCTCAAAAAGTCCTGCGCAAAGGTGCTATTGAACTGTTTCCCTAGTACTTTTCCCTCAATCTATAACACCATTTTTAAAATTTGTTTGTATGCAGTATTTGTGTAGGTGCTTCAAAAGGGGCTTAGAGTTCCAACTAGTGGAGTTAAATGTTGATAATTCATAGAACAGATTACCTCTGACTAAGTCCTATTTATTTGTAATAAACAGTAGTTTGTGTTAAGTACAAAAAACCTAGTCAGTGTTTGCTATTAACCTCATTCCATCAGAGGCAAATAGGGGAATTTATGTACTTTGGTTAAATCTCAGGAGTAGTGTGACTCAAGAATCATTGGCACATCCTAAGTATGTTTTAACAAACAATTAGAGGCTCTTGACCAGCATTATTCTGAAACAAAGACAACAAGGACTTGGTTATGATGTCAGTAAGTGATAAAGGTGAAGAAAACACCAAGCCTGGAACTGCAAACAAGAAATGCCTTTAGAATTTGTCAAGAACTTCCTACAAGTAGCAGAATTGTCCCTGAGAGTCTTAACTGAAACTACAAAGGTCAAGTTAGTTGAGTTGGCAAGTAATTTCGGAATGAATTTGCCTGCTAAAAGTAAGGAGGGAAATATATTTGATGGGCTAACACAGTATTTGGTTTTAGGAGAAATACACAAAGGACAAGGTGCTCCAAGGTATTGAAAAATCAGAATTGGGTGACATTGCATTCCAGTTAAAGCAGTTTAAACTATAACAGCTGGAGATGAAATTCCAAAGGGAAGGAAAGCCAAAGACTTTGTTCCTCAGATGGCGAAAGACTCTGCTGGCAGACTGAGGGCATTGTGGAATTTCCTTGTAACCTGTAAATAATTGCAGAGATTTAATAAACATGTTTCCTGCAAGAGCGTTGATTCTCTAGTGCCATTACTCCTGAGGCCACCACAAAAGTTAAGGGAGCTGGCTATCTCATCTTCACTATACCACACAGATCCCGGAGGAGTATAGACCAAGAAAGTATTGATGGCAACATATACAACATGGCATTTAGCTTCACCAGACAATATGGTGAGCAATGGTGGTGATCTGAAGGGAAACTGAAGACTCGTACAGGGAGACCGACACATGCAACATAGTAAACAGCACTGTGAAGATCACCAGTACAGATTTTAAGATATGATGAATCTGAAGATGCGGCAACACTGAAGAATGATTGAAAGAGTGTCAGACTTGGGAACAGAAGAAATATGCCACTTCAAGTGACAGAACTCCTGAGTCTGAATATAGCCAGTGATTGAATAGAAAATGGAGATTGAATGAGTCAAATCTAAAAATCCAAAAGGGAAAACTTTACACGGTACAGTAATTTGGGTTAAAAGGACAATCATTTTTTAAAAATAAATCACAGCTGAGAAAATGCATCACAGCCAAAATATGTGGATACCATAAAGCATGGCTATACAGAAGCAGTAGGGTCAAGACAGACACTCATAATCTGGGATTGGAAAGTATGAAACATTGCAACCCCAGTAATTAATAACAGATAAGCAATTGGAAAATTAAAGATGTGAATTGTTCTGGTCTAACGTGGAAATGTTTTGGGAGACTTCATTAAGTCCACAAAAGGCAGGTATTGTCCATTAAAGTTGTGGAAAAAGAAATGGATAAACCTTACAGTACAGCAACAAAACATGGGAGAGTCAGCATTATTGCAAATACAAGTCATTAAAATAGATAAATATTGAAATGACATCAGAAATAATGCTGCCATGATTCAATTTCTGAGAAGGGCCAAATATAACACAAAATTGGACTTCTTGGAGAAAATAAATCTCAAAGTTTTGAGTAACATCTGAACTGGATGCTCAACCAGAAGCTGAACAAGTAAGTATGCTTCTGCATGCTGATGATGTTGTAGTTGCTAAGATAAAAAATAAGCAATAGATGCATTTGAAGTAAAATTGAAAATCTTTGATTATCATTTCAACCTCAGTAACAATAAAGTTCTTGAAAGAGCAAGATTTAACAGTAGGCTTCAGCACCCAGAGGAATCCATAAATAATTTCATTGATGATCTTTACAGGCTCATGGAAAGATGTGGCTACAATAACTTGATGTCAGAATTCATAACAGACGAGACTGTTTTTGGCATTACTGATGAATCTTTGTTCGAATTACTACAGTCAGAGAAAACCTCACTCTGGGTCATTCAGATATTGAATAATGCAAAGTTCCAGAAACTCAAGTGGTCAATCCTAAAAGAAGGTGAAATTTGACAGAAGAGATCATCAAAATCCATCAATTCCTAAAGTACAGAACTATTGAGGAAACATGTGATATGCAAATACATTGGGTAGACATAAAATCAGATGTAAAAGGTCCTTGCCAAAACGTGGAGCAAAGAAACTTTATAGACATGAGCAGTGCCCAGTGACTTAGAAAGAAAATCATTCTGTTGTAAAACACGAGGTCACTTTTAGAAAATGTGCTGAAACAAGTACACAGGTACAGGAAAGTAAAGGACAAAGAATTGCCCACACCAGAAGTCAATAAAGTAGAACAATCTGCAATAACAGATGAGCCAAAATAGGTGAACCAGACTTTGTATTTTGACAGAGACAAAAAAAACTGCAGATGGTGGAATCCAAAGTAGACAAGCAGGAGGTTGGAATAACACAACAAGCCAGGCAGCATCAGGAGGTGGAGAAGTCGATGATTTGGATATAAACTTCTTCAGGAATGGAGGTGGTGGTTTGGGGAGTGGCAGATAAAGAGGGGGTGGAAGGGTTTTTGGTGGGGAGAGGGGTGGAATGGTGAGGTAATGATTGGTGAACACAGGTGGTAGGTGAGACCTGGTTGGTCGATGGAAAGGCTAAAACTGGTGGTTGATGGCTGGAAGGAAGTCGGTAGGTGGAATGAAAAGGAGGAGGTGGGGCTAGAAACGGAGTCAGGGGACTGGTGGGCAAGTTATTTGAAATTGGAGAACTTAGTGTTGAGTCATTCAGGCTGTAGGCTGGCCAAACAGAAGATAAGGTGTTGAGTTTCCCAATTTCAAGTAACTTGCCCATCAGTCCCCCAACTCCATCTCCAGCCCTGCCTCAGCCCTTCTATTCCACCTACCCACCCTTCATTCCAGCCATCAGTCAGATTCATCCCTCCCTCCCATCCACTTACCAGGTCGTACTTACCACCTGCGCTCACCAATCATGACCTCACCATTCCACTCCACTCGCCACCCAAAACCCTCCCAGCTCTGTTTATCTACAGCTTCATCTACTCCCACCCCCAGTCCTGAGGAAGATTTATACTCGAAACAGCAATTTCTCCACCGCCGGATGCTGCCTGACTTGTAGTGTTCATCAAGGCAAAAGTGAAGACTGCAGATGCTGGAAACAGAGTTTAGATCAGAGTGGTGCTGGAAAAGCATGGCAGGTCAGGCAGCATCAGAGGAGCAGGAAAATTGACGTTTCAGGCAAAAGCCCTTCATCAGGAATGGAAGCAGGGAGCCTCCAGGGTGGAGAGATAAGTGGGGGGGGGGGGGGGGGGGGGGTGCTGGGGTGAAGGTAGCAAAGAGTACAATAGGTAAAT